>NC_053024.1:725166335-725300088 GCF_003073215.2 Triticum urartu | reverse complement strand
TGAAACCTCTCTTTCCTTATTACTTCCTATTAATTGCAACGACGACCAAAGCTATGTCTGCCAACTCCCGACAACTTTTAATCATCATACTCTTTCTATGTGAAGCCATTACTCTTAATAAGATCAATATGAACTTTTGTTTCTTTTTATTCTTTTTCTTCTTTTCTTCTATTCACCCAAGATCATGGCAAAATAATCAAGCACTTGACTCAACACTAATCTTTATTATATAGCTCACGGACTTGATTACATAGAGAGATCATAAGGCAAAACTCAAAACTAGATCATGCCATAAACTTTATTGTACTAGGTCCCAGTACGACGTTGTAAAACGACGGCCAGTGAATTGTAATACGACTCACTATAGGGCGAATTCGAGCTCGGTACCCGGGGATCCTCTAGAGTCGACCTGCAGGCATGCAAGCTTGGCAGATGCCAAGGGGAGTGCCCATAACCATGTGATTATGTCTCCCTTGTCGATGAAGAAGGTGGTGGTGATGGATAATCGCACATAGAGCGTAAGAGGTCCTCCAGCTTGTGGATAATGCCCTTGAGTGCGACAATATGCTCCTTCAACAAAATATTTTCACGTGTGAGATAGTTATTCTGTATACGGGCTAACTCAATCATCTTGAAAGCTTCGATCTCAGTTGGGGTAAGAAGATTGTGATCAAGTCGAAGGATGTCTTCTGTTGCCGAAGCTTGGTTCTCTGTGGCTTTCTTCCCTTCATCCTTGTTGATCTACATGGTCTCTTCCCTCTTCAGCTCTATTTTCATTAGCCAAGCATCTTTGTCACCATTGTTGGAGGAGGGGGACGACATGATGCCTGGCCTTAACGACCCTGACAGAAAACAGCTCGAAACAAGAACAGAGGAGATTTGCGTGATACAGGAGTCAAAACCTTCGGGAGAATATATAATGAATTTTTACCGACCAAAATACGTATCGTGCAAGAAAACGGAGTCTGGAAGGCACACGAGGTGCTCACGAGGTAGGGGGCGCGCCCACCACCCTCGTGGGGCCCTCGTGTCCTTCCCGGACTGCTACTTATTTTTCTATTTTTCTAAATATTCCAAAACGGAGAAATATTGCCTTAAAAATTGTTTTGGAGTCGATTTACTTACCGTACCACATACCTATTCCTTTTCGGAGTCTGAAACGGTCTGGAAAGTGTCCCTTATGTATTCCTCCGGGGTTACGGTTTCAATAATATTGGTTTCAACATTTATGGGATTACCTAAGATATAATGTTTGATTCTTTGACCATTTACCACCTTCGGATTTGTGCCTTCGAAGTTATTGATTTTTATGGTACCGGAATGATAGAACTCCTCGATAACGTAGGGGCCTTCCCATTTAGAGAGATGTTTTCTTGCAAAAAATCTTAAACGAGAGTTCTATAGCAATACATAATCACCTACGTTAAACTCACGCTTTTGTATCCTTTTATCATGCCATCTTTTAACTTTTTCTTTAAACAACTTGGCATTTTCATATGCTTGGGTTCTCCATTCATCAAGTGAGCTGATATCAAATAACCTCTTCTCACCGGCAAGTTTGAAATAATAGTTGAGCTCTTGAATAGCCCAATATGCCTTATGTTCTAGTTTGAGAGGTAAGTGACATGCTTTTTCATAAACCATTTTAAACGGAGACATACCCATAGGATTTTTATATGCAGTTCTATATGCCCATAATGCATCATCAAGTTTCTTAGACCAATTCTTTCTAGACCTATTGAAAGTCTTTTGGAAAATTAATTTGAGCTCTCTGTTACTCAATTCTACTTGACCACTAGACTGTGGATGATAAGGAGATGCAATTCTATGATTAACATCATACTTAGCAAGCATTGTACGGAAAGCACCATGAATAAAATGTGAACCACCATCAGTCATTAAATATCTGCGGACTCCAAACCTCGGAAAAATAACTTCCTTAAGCATTTTAATAGAAGTGTTAAGATCAGCACTACTAGTTGGAATAGCTTCTGCCCACTTAGTAACGTAATCAACAGCAACTAAAATATGCGTGTACCCATTAGAGGCAGGAAAAGGTCCCATATAATCAAAGCCCCAAACATCAAATGGTTCAATTACAAGTGAATAATTCATAGGCATTTCTTTACATCTACTAATATTACCAATTCTTTGACATTCATCACCTGACAAGACAAACTTATGGGCATCCTTGAAGAGAGTAGGCCAATAAAAACCGGATTGCAATACCTTATGTGCAGTTCTATCTCCAGCGTGGTGTCCTCCATAAGCTTTAGAGTAACACTTGCGTAGGATCTATTCCTGTTCATGCTCAGGTACACAACGTCTAATAACACCATCTGCTCCTTCTTTATAAAGATGTGGGTCATCCCAAAAGTAATGTCTCAAATCATAGAAGAACTTTTTCTTTTGCTGTTATGTGAAACTAGGTGGTATAAACTTAGCAACAATATAATTAGCATAATCAGCATACCAAGGAGTACTACGAGAAGTACTTATAACATTTAATTGTTCATCAAGAAAGCTATCATCAATAGGTAGTGGGTCATCAAGAACATTTTCTAGCCTAGACAAGTTGTCTGCAACGGGGTTCTCAGCTCCTTTTCTATCAACGATATGCAAATCAAATTCTTGCAGCAGGAGAACCCATCTAATAAGTCTAGGTTTAGCATCTTTCTTTTCCATAAGATATTTAATAGCAGCATGATCAGTGTGAATAGTTACTTTAGAATCAACAATATAAGGCTGAACTTATCACAAGCAAATACAACTGCTAAAAGTTCTTTTTCAGTAGTAGCATAATTCCTTTGAGCAGTGTCTAGAGTCTTACTAGCATAATGAATAACATTTAATTTCTTATCAACTCTTTGCCCTAGAACAGCACCTACGGGATAATCACTAGCATCACACATAATTTCAAAGGGTAAATTCCAATTAGGTGGCTGAACAACAGGTGCAGAGACTAATGCTTTCTTAAGTATTTCAAATGCTTCTACACAATCATCATCAAAGACAAATGGTATATCTTTTTGTAATAAATTAGTCAGAGGCCGAGAAATTTTTGAGAAGTCCTTAATGAACCTCCTATAAAATCTGGCGTGACCAAGGAAACTTCTTATACCTTTCATGTCCTTGGGACATGGCATCTTTTCAATAGCATCAACCTTGGCTTTATCAACTTCAATACCTCTTTCAGAAACTTTGTGCCCCAAGACAATACCTTCATTAACCATAAAGTGGCACTTTTCCCAATTCAAGACAAGATTAGTTTCTTCACATCTCTACAAAACTCGATCAAGATTGCTCAAGCAATCATCAAAAGAGGAACCATAGACGGAAAAGTCAGAGAATATAGCCATCATGCATCTTTGAAAGGTAGAAGGTGCATTACATAAACCAAAAGGCATACGTCTATAAGCAAAAGTACCAAAAGGGCATGTAAAAGTAGTCTTTGATTGATCTTTAGCCGACACAGGTATTTGAGAGAAACCAGAATAACCATCTAGAAAGCAATAATGTGTATGTTTGCATAATCTTTCTAGCATTTGATCAATAAAAGGTAAGGGGTAATGATCTTTCTTAGTAGCTTTATTTAATTAGCGGAAATCAATTACCATCCTATAACCTATGATAATTCTTTGTGGAATTAATTCATCCTTATCATTAGGAACAACAGTAATACCTCCCTTCTTAGGGACACAATGGACAGGACTTACCCACTGGCTATCAGCAACGGGATAAATTATACCTGCCTCCAGAATCTTGAGTATTTCTTTTCTTACCACTTCTTTCATTTTAGGATTCAGACGTCGTTGAGGATCACGAACTGGTTTGGCATCTGCTTCCAAATTTATTTTATGTTGACATAGAGTGGGAGTAATGCCCTTAAGATCATCAAGAGTATATCCAATAGCAGCACGGTGCTTCTTCAGAGTTTTCAATAATCTTTCTTCTTCATGCTCTGAAAGGTTAGCACTAATAATAACAGGATATATCTTCTTTTCATCAATATAAGCATATTCATGATTATTAGGCAACAGTTTAAGCTAAAACACGGGATCACCCTTGGGTGGAGGAGGATCCCCTAAAATTTCAACAGGCAAATTGTGTTGCAGAATAGGTTCCTGTTTAAAGAATACTTCATCTATTTCCCCTCTTTCATGCATGAACATATCATTTTCATGGTCTAGCAAATAGTGTTCTAAAGGATCACTAGGAGGTACAACAATAGAAGCAAGACCAATAATTTCATCCTTACTAGGCAATTCTTCCTCACGATGTTGTTTACTAAATTTAGGGAAATTAAACTCATGAATCATATCATCCAAGCCAATAGTAACAACATTCTTTTCGCAATCTATCCTAGCATTAATAGTGTTCAAGAAGGGTCTACCAAATATAATGGGACAAAAGCTATCTTGTGGAGAACTGAGAACAAGAAAATCAGCAGGATATTTAGTTTTCCCACACAAGACTTCAACATCTCTCACAATCCCAATTGGTGAAATAGTATCTCTATTGGCAAGTTTAATTGTGATATCAATACCTTCTAACTCAGCACGTGCAATTTCATGCTTAATTTCTTCGTACAAAGCATGAGGTATAACACTAGCACTAGCACCCATATCACATAAGCCATGATAACAATGATCTCCTATTTTAACAGAAATAACAGGCATGCCTCCCACGGGTCTATGTTTATCTTTAGCACACGGTTTAGCGATTCTAGCAGTTTCACCGTTGAACTGAATAGCATGCCCATCAATATTATCAGACAAGAGATCTTTAACAATAGCAATATTAGGTTCTACTTTAACTTGCTCAGGAGGTGTATAAGTTCTAATATTTCTTTTACGAACAATAGTTGAAGCTTTAACATGATCCTTTATTCTAACAGGGAAAGGTGGTTTCTCAACATAAGAAGTAGGAACAATAGGATCATTATAAGTGATAGTCTTCTCTTCAACTTTAATAGGTGCAGCTACTTTTACTTCTATGGGAGGATGATATTTAAACCACTTCTCCTTAGGGAGATCAACATAAGTAGCAAAAGATTCACAGAAAGAAGCTAGTATCTCAGAGTCAAGTCCATATTTAGTGCTAAACTTACGGAAAATATCGGTATCCATAAAAGATTTAACACAATCAAACTTAGGTGTCATACCTGACTCCTTACCTTCGTCGAGGTCCCAATCTTCAGAGTTGTGTTTAATTTTATCCAATAAGTCCCATTTGAATTCAATAGTCTTCATCATAAAAGAGCTGCACAAGAAGTATCGAGCATGGTGCGATTGTTTTCAGAAAGCCGAGCATAAAATTTTGAATAATGGTTTCCCTTGGAAACCCATGATTGGGGCATGAATATAACATTGATTTAAGCCCCCCCCCCAATCTTGAGCGATGCTTTCTCCTTCGTGAGGCCAAAAATTATATATATAATTGCGAGCACGATGAACAAGATGCATAGGGTAATACTTTTGATGAAATTCCAATTTCAATCTTCTATAGTTCCATGATCTCGTATCATCACATAGCCTATACCATGTCAATGTGTCTCCCTTCAAATATAAAGGGAAGACCTTCTTCTTAGCAACACCATCGGGTATACCTGCAAGCTTAAATAATCCACAAACTTCATTCACATATATTAAGTGCTCATCAGGATGCTTTGTTCCATCTCCTGTAAAAGGATTAGCTAGCAGTTTTTCCATCATACCCGAAGGAAATTCAAAAGGAGTTTCATTTTCAATAGGTTCAGTAGATTGAGGAGCAACTCTTTGCTCTACTGGACGGGGTGAAGATACCCCGAACAAGCCCCTCAGAGGATTACTTTCCATAGTAACAAGTGACAGTAAATTTCGGCACACTATATAAATTTTTCCTTACCAAATTCCACCTACCAAAGGCGCTTCACTCCCCGGCAACGGCGCCAGAAAAGAGTCTTGATGACCCACAAGTATAGGGGATCTATCGTAGTCCTTTCGATAAGTAAGAGTGTCGGACCCAACGAGGAGCAGAAGGAAATGACAAGCGGTTTTCAGCAAGGTATTCTCTGCAAGTACTGAAATAAGTGGTAACAGATAGTTTTGTGATAAGATAAGTTGTAACGAGCAACAAGTAACAAAGGTAAATAAAGTGCAGCAAGGTGGCCCAATCCTTTTTGTAGCAAAGGACAAGCCTGGACAAACTCTTATAATAGGAAAAGCGCTCCCGAGGACACATGGGAATATCGTCAAGCTAGTTTTCATCACGTTCATATGATTCGCGTTCGGTACTTTGATAATTTGATATGTGGGTGGACCGGTGCTTGGGTGCTGTTCTTACTTGAACAAGCATCCCACTTATGATTAACCTCTATTGCAAGCATCCGCAACTACAACAAAAGTACTAAGGTAAACCTAACCATAGCATGAAACATATAGATCCAAATCAGCCCCTTACGAAGCAACGCATAAACTAGGGTTTAAGCTTCTGTCACTCTAGCAACCCATCATCTACTTATTACTTCCCAATGCCTTCCTCTAGGCCCAAATAATGGTGAAGTGTTATCTAGTCAACGTTCACATAACACCACTAGAGGCTAGACAACACACATCTCATCAAAATATCGAACGAATACCAAACTCACATGACTACTAATAGCAAGACTTCTCCCTTGTCCTCAGGAACAAACGTAACTACTCACAAAGCATATTCATGTTCATAATCAGAGGGGTAATAATATGCATATAGGATCTGAACATATGATCTTCCATCAAATAAACCAACTAGCATCAACTACAAGTAGTAATCAACACTACTAGCAACCTACCAGCACCAATCCCGGACTTGGAGACAAGAATTGGATACAAGAGATGAACTAGGGTTTGGAGATGAGATGGTGCTGGCGAAGATGTTGATGGAGATTGCCCTCTCCCGATGAGAGGAGCGTTGGTGATGATGATGGTGATGATTTCCCCCTCCCGAAGGGAAGTATCCCTGGCAGAACAGCTCTGCCGGAGCTCTAGATTGGTTCCGCCATGGTTCCACCTCGTGGCGTCGGAGTCTCGTCCCGAAAGGTTGCTTCTCCTTTTTTTTCTCATCGAAAGACTTCATATAGCAGAAGATGAGCGTCGGAGACCCATCAGGGGGGCCCACGAGGTAGGGGGGCGCGCCCCCACCCTCGTGAGCAGGGTGTGGGCCCCCTGGCCTTCATCTTTGGCGAGGATTTTTCTATATTTATTTTAAGATATTCCGTGGAGTTTCAGGACTTTTGGAGTTGCACAGAATAGGTCTCTAATATTTGCTCCTTTTCCAGCCCAGAATTCCAGCTGTCGGCATTCTCCCTCCTTATGTAAACCTTGTAAAATAAGAGAGAATAGCCATAAGTATTGTGACACAACGTGAAATAACAGCCCATAATGCAATAAATATCTATATAAAAGCATGATGCAAAATGGACGTATCAGTATCTCAATACCTAGTTCAATCTCGTTACTGGCAAGTCTCTTTACTCGTTCCGTAAAACATCATCCCGCAACTAACTCATTAGTTGCATTGCTTGCAAGGCTTATAGTGATGTGCATTACCGACAGGTCCTAGAGATACCTCTCCGGCAATCGGAGTGACAAATCCTAATCTCGATCTATGCCAACCCAACAAGTACCTTCAGAGACACCTGTAGAGCACCTTTATAATCACCCAGTTACGTTGTGAGATTTGGTAGCACACAAAGTGTTCCTCCGGTATTCGGGAGTTGCATAATCTCATAGTCATAGGAACATGTATAAGTCATGAAGAAAGCAATAGCAATATACTAAACGATCAAATGCTAAGCTAACAGAACGGGTCAAGTCAATCACATCATTCTCTAATGATGTGATCCCGTTAATCAAATGACAACTTATGTCTATGGCTAGGAAACTTAACCATCTTTGATTCAATGAGCTAGTCAAGTAGAGGCATACTAGTGACACTCTGTTTGTCTATGTATTCACACATGTACTAAGTTTCCGGTTAATTCAATTCTAGCATGAATAATACACATTTATCATGACATAAGGAAATATAAATAACAACTTTATTATTGCCTCTAGGGCATATTTCCTTCAGTCTCCCTGACGGTGTCCTGGACTAGGGGGTACTCACCACGTCATCTCCCGATCTATTAGATTGGGCCGAGGACCCCCATGGCCGTATACTCATTGGCCAGTTCGGACAGCTGCCGCATACAAGGAATATTCCACAAGACTTGGCGATCAAGACAAGGACTCCTCCCCACCGGCGTATTCGGCTAGGACTCTTGTTATCCTAGGCCTCTGGTGCATTATATAAACCAAGGCCAGGCTAGTCGATAGATCATATACAGAACAACAATCATACCATAGGCTAGCTTCTAGGGTTTAGCCTCTCCGATCTCGTGGTAGATCTACTCTTGTACTACCCATATCATCAATATTAATCAAGCAGGACGTAGGGTTTTACCTCCATCAAGAGGGCCCGAACCTGGGTAAAACATCGTGTTCCCTGCCTCCTTTTACCATCCGGCCTAGACGCACAGTTCGGGACCCCCTACCCGAGATCCGCCGGTTTTGACACCGACATTGGTGCTTTCATTGAGAGTTCCGCTGTGTGATCGACAAAAGGATCGATGGCTCGCCTGCAGATCAACTGCGACTTCGGCATCTTCGTCACCAGCTCGACTGGTCACCTTGGTTCGACCAAGAATTGCACCCCGTGTTCGGATCACCATGTTCGGACGAGGGCCTTCATCAAACATCAACTCCGATCTCTATCAAGATCGCAGAGGAAATATCTATGGAGCTCGGGGGCTCAACGCCAACACTGCCCTCAAGCGACCGTGCTATTTTTTTGGACAGCGAACTCGTATCTGTCGCCACCACCTCCTCGAGTATCGCTTTGACGATCGCTTTGGTGGAATTGTGCGGAATTGGGTCTATAACAACCCAGGAAAATTTTGTCGAGTTCTGATGGAGGAATCTCTGGCAATCCACGATATACCGGAGCCATGTCAAATCTGGATGGGAATTTGGATGAGTTTAGGGCGTGGTATCCAGCTTCTAGCTCGGACGTCCTTTGGACGATCCAACCGTTGATCGGCTGCGGAATTCCTATATCTACCACCTCTCAAAATTTCAGCTCGATCCGACCTTCCAAACTCCGGGAACCTTCCGATTAGTGCATTACTTTTCGGATCTGTTTTCTACGCAAAAACGAATCCGACCCGAGTTCATCTTTTTTATGAACGGGATTTCGGACATCCCTTTTGAAGGAAGTTTTGTATGGGATATTTTGTTTTGTTACCGAACATATCCCACTAACTTTATGATCTTTTGAACATGATCTTCAACATCATGCTGGTGTCAAACCAGTCCGGCAATATTACTCCATGGCTGCCGACCTGCGCTAAACACGTCGTCACTTTAGCCGAGCTCAACTTCTTCGGATCTTCATCTTGGCAAGCTGAACAAGAGTCCGGCATCGCAAAGGATAAACCATCATCAACACCGCCGCCCCACGGATTACACGGAGCGGGCATTCCGGCATCGCCGCACGGTCGCTGCATCAAGCCGGCATCAACCACGTCACGACCTACATCGACAGGGCCGCACTATTGCTTCTTCAAGCTGGTGTCCATCACGCCGACCTACTTCGACTCATCAGCTGACGTCGAGGCTTCGACATCTCAGCTGGACCGGGGGCTTCGCCATCTCTTCATCAACCTACTCCGGACACTTCGGCGTCACTAGCCGACCAGCTCCGTCACGTTAGCTGGGCCGAGGGCTTTGCCTCGGCGAGTCAACCTTTACGAGCATTGCCACGCCGTCGCTTTATCGCCCATCAGGCAATGGGTGTGCGGAGCGAGTCCCAATTTTGGGAATCACCTTCCCTCGGATTGCTACAACAAATAAACCAGGTGCTATCAATCCCAGTATTTTTTGCTTGTTTGGGTTCATTTTTTCCAAAGAATTATTACTCTGGTTTGTCCATGATATGTACACAAGTCTATCAAATGGTGAGCGCATTAACGAGGTCGCGTGGTGGTTCGATCAGTTTCCGTACATAGTCCGGCGAACGCCGCATCCGGAGCTCGGACCGAACTGTGAATTCAGGCTTTGCCACGCCTTTACTACATCACGCCGACGCCCTGCATCGACATTGACTTCGGCGCCTGGCCATATTTCTTCTATTCCTCACTTTGCATAAATTATTTATTATGCAACATTTTTTTAAATTACCATTATTACTACTATCTCCGGTTTGCACTATTTTTTGTGCACAGGAAAATGATCCGGGGACTTCGACGTCACTCTGCCAGTCTGCATTGACCGTGCTATGTCACCACTTCGGCGTGTCGAGCTCGCCGTGCCGCCACCTTGGGACCGGCTTGGGGGATGGAACCTTGCCCCGCATCAAGCTCGGACCGCGGCATCAATACCGAACACATTAACAGCTAAGTCACTTTCATGCTCAAAGCTTTAATTTCTAACTTGTGTTCGGTTCGACCAAGAATTATACTTTTTTGGAAAAAAAAGTTGCTTGTAAAAAATTTCCTTGTCCAAACTTTGTTTGTGACGCATAAATTCAAATACCCCGTTTACTTGGGGGCTTCCTTTATGAAGTTTTTCCTCTTGCATATGATTATACTTGTACGGCTTCGTTCCTTGTTCGTGTATTACGCCACAATATGCACCATATTGACTTAAGCGATTTGCAAGCTGGATTGCCTCGCTCCTGTGTTTACCCCTATGTTCCCGATTGTTCGGCTAGGGAGTAAAGGGAGCACCTCTGCGATTGTCACGATCGGGTCGCCCGAGCCGGACCTCAGACTGGGTGAAGCCGAAAGCTAGCGCTCTTATAGTTTTCAATGACGGTCGGCACACAACAGAACTTATGAGTACAAAAAATCTATTGCACAAGTCTCATAATAACAATGAGCACCGAAGAAAGGTATCGGTGGGGGGTACTATTTTCTTCGAAGATGCTTCTTACACTTCACGGTAATATAGCATAAGTTCCCTGAGCGCGCTTTGTCTGTTACAACCTTATGGCCTGATTGCCTGGTTATTGGAAACACCGTCGATATTCTCGACCTATGGAGTACATAACACTTTTCGGTCCTTGACCGAAGAGGGAGAAGCTGACGGTCGGTTAAGACGCGTTTAAAGTTCGGTTGAACATAGATATTATATAAGTACTTCGGTACATGCAATCATTCTTCTACCCAAGTCACTTGGGGGCTCTTAAGTTTATTTGAGCCGTTTTATAATAAGTGTTCTTCTTCTTAGTCGTTGCAAAGTTTTATTATTATTTATCACTCCTTTTTTCGACACGAGTGTGCGGTCACTAGCCGGGGAGCCTAATTTCTCTCTCAAAGCCGCTAGAGTTTAGTTTGCTAAACTGGCCTGATGAGAAGTACTCCGCCCTCGGGATAGGAGGTTGAAGCCGTAGGCTGACCCGCTCGAAGTCTTGAGATAGGATGTATCATGTTAAAGCACGACCGAAGCACTTCTTTTTTCTAAGACCAACTTTCGGATTGGCACCGAACACTTGATATTGTTCGGACGTCATGTTTTTCTGACGTTTCTTGGTTTTCCAAGCTTTTTGGCACTTTTAAAACTATTTGTGCTTTTCCAACATTAGTCTCGCAGTGCAACGCTGGACACCTTTAGGGATTCGGCAAAAACATTCTCAGATAGTCTATATATGCATCGGTTTCGAATTGTGTCTTCGGTCAATAGTTGGGTTGCCCGGCTCCTGCACTTGCTTCCTACGTTCCGTTTTGTTCGGCTAGGCGTGCAAAGGGAGAACCACTGCGATTGTTCTTCCAACTCACATGGTTAAGCACCTCAGTGGAGAAAGCCGAAAACTGACTTTCACAATAAGCATAAACTGGTCAGCGATCCGATGACTATGTTAAATGATGGGTCGTTCATAACATTGGCCGAAGTGTTTACGGCTTGACCCCGACTGTCGCCGAACACTACCGGGGGCTATTAACTGGCCTCCCAAACTAAATCCTCGATATTTTGCTCTTACATTAGAGCTGAGGTTTAATGATCATGCTTAGCATGACAACCCAAATAAAGGAACCGATAGCGGGACTATTTTCTTTGGAAGACATTTCTTCTGTTAAACAGTAATATAACATATCTCTCTGCGTACCTTTGTTTATAAAACCGTATGGCCAGATTGCCTTGTTTGTTGTAAATCTTTGCCCTCATAAAGGTTTTATAAAGTAAGACAAACACTCCTCGGCTACTGGCCGAGGAGGTGGAAGCCGATGGTCGGTCAACAAAGTTTTGTACAATGCGGATCTGAGCATTAATGACGTAAAGTACTTGGATACATAGAGTCATTAGACATAATTTGTGATTTTACTATGGATAGTGATCCTTAATTCGGCCACCCATGCCCGCATTAAGGCTCGGGGGCTACTGGGCTTCGGGCTTATTATTTACAAATATTAAAGGGGCACATCGATCCCCTGATCTGGTGTTGCCACCCGACCAGTGTCTCGGGGGCTACTGCATTGCCTGTTCAATGCAGAAAATTTTAAGTGCAATACAGTTGCCGAGGAGATTTTGATCCTCAGGTTGGTCGGCCGCACCCAACCTGAGTCTCAAAGACTAAGCACGCCTCTTTTTGTGTCCCGAAGTATTCTGCCGAGCTAGGACTTGATCCTCAGGCCGATTTTGCAAATCAACCTGAGTCTCAGCGGCTACTGGGATCAGCGGTCTTACGTCATCCTTCAGGTGCATCTCGGGTTTTAGACCGATACACACCTTGAGGGCTACTGGCCATATATCTCGGCAGAGAATAAATTGCAATAATAAAAAATATTGACAAAAAATCGGGCCACGGTCGGGGTGGTGCACCACCTCGGAAGCAGTCCGGCATAAAGCTCGGGCGCTAGTGGCTGGCTCCATAGAGGGCATTTCCCGCATTAAGCTCGGCTAAACTCCTTCAACTTTTTTGAACCAAGGTGATATGACACCTCGGATATAGTCCGGCGTTCGAGCTGGGACACTGTCCGGCGTTGGAGCTCGGATACATAGTCCGGCGTTGGAGCTCGGATACAGTCCGGCGTTAGAGTTGGGAAGCGGTCCGGCATTGGTGCTCGGCTGCAAAAGATACCTCGAATGCAATCCAGCGTTGGAGCTCAGACGCAAGAGGACGCTGCCGCCCGGGAACAATTTCAAACCGGAGGTGTGGCATAAAAATAACAAGGCATTGATAAAGGCCAGAAACTTAAAGGGGCTCCTCGGATACCCGACGTGTAAACTCGCCGACTGCATTTTGGCGATCCTCAAGATCGAAGATGAGAAGATTTGTTGAACCAGTTTTCAAGACCGTCAACCGAAGATGAAGAACAGTTCGGAAGAATCGAGGAGCATCCCTAACTTGAAGACCGGTTCAGGGGGCTACTGACGGTGTCCTGGACTAGGGGGTACTCACCACGTCATCTCCCGATCTATTAGATTGGGCCGAGGAACCCCATGGCCGTATACTCATGGGCCAGTTCGGACAGCTGCCGCATACAAGGAATATTCCACAAGACTCTGCGATCAAGACAAGGACTCCTCCCCCACCGGCGTATTCGGCTAGGACTCTTGTTATCCTAGGCCTCTGGTGCATTATATAAACCGAGGCCAGGCTAGTCGATAGATCATATACAGAACAACAATCATACCATAGGCTAGCTTCTAGGGTTTAGCCTCTCCGATCTCATGGTAGATCTACTCTTGTACTACCCATATCATCAATATTAATCAAGCAGGACGCAGGGTTTTACCTCCATCAAGAGGGCCTGAACCTGGGTAAAACATCGTGTTCCCTGCCTCCTGTTACCCTCCGGCCTAGACGCACAGTTCGGGACCCCCTACCCGAGATCCGCCGATTTTGACACCGACACTCCCAATTGCACTAGAGTCAATAATCTAGATTACACAGTAATGATTCTAACACCCCTGGAGTCTTGGTGTTGATCATGTTTTGCTCGTGAGAGAGGCTTAGTCAACGGGTCTGCAACATTCAGATCCGTATGTATCTTGCAAATCTCTATGTCTCCCTCCTTGAATTGGTCGCGGATGAATTGAAGCGTCTTTTGATGTGCTTGGTTCTCTTGTGAAATTTGGATTCCTTTGCCAAGGCAATTGCACCAGTATTGTCACAAAAGATTTTCATTGTACCCGGTGCACTAGGTATGACACCTAGATCGGATATGAACTCCTTCATCCAGACTACTTCATTTGCTGCTTCCGAAGCAGCTATGTACTCCGCTTCACACGTAGATCCTGCAACGACGCTTTGCTTACAACTGCACCAACTGACAGCTCCACCATTCAATATAAATACATATCCGATTTGTGCCTTAGAGTCATCCGGATCAGTGTCAAAGCTTGCATCAACGTAACCATTTACGACGAGCTATTTGTCACCTCCATAAATGAGAAACATATCCTTAGTCCTTTTCAGGTATTTCAGGATGTTCTTGACCGTTGTCCAGTGATCCACTCCTGGATTACTTTGCTACCTCCCTGCTAAGCTAATAGCAAGGCACACATCAGGTGTGGTACACAGCATTGCATACATGATAGAGCCAATGGCTGAAGCATAAGGAACATCTTTCATTTTCACTAGTAGAAAAAGGGCCTGTTGTCCCAGTTCGTAAGGGCCTTTTGTCCCGGTTCCTGAACTGGGACTAAAGGGTCGGTACTAATGCCCTGTACCATTAGTCCCGGTTCAATCCAGAACTGGGACAGATGGGCCTCCATGTGGCCTGTGCGCGGAGCCCAGGCAGGAGGGACATTGGTCCCGGTTGGTGGCACCAACCGGGACCAATAGGCATCCACACGTCAGCATTTCTGTGGCTGGGGTTTTTGTTTTTTTGAAGGGGGGGGGGGTTGGGGGTTTTGGGGGGTTAATTTAGGTGTTTCATATATTGTGTTAGCTAGCTATGATTAATAGAGAGAAGTGTCGTCTCTTATGTCCATGCTTGGTCGACGCTATGTACTATACATACGTATAGAGAGGACTAGACACGCTAGCTAGCTAGTAAGCAAACGAAGGAAACAGAAGATCGTCATGAACATATATGCATAGAGAGAGAAGTGATATCGACCACCTCTCCTTCTCCGAGAGATTGGTCAAACAACAAGTTCTCGTATATCTATCTGACACTACCGGCTACATATATAATCTCTTACAAATATAATCTCCTAACATACGGACTCATGGTCCACATAGTATTCTCCGTCTTCAGCGATCACGTGGTCAAGAAATAATGCCGCCAATTCCTCTTGAATTGCTCGCATGCGAGCTGGTGCTAGGAGTTCATCCCGTTTCCGAAACATCTAATTTGCAGAAGGGGGTCAATACATATATACATATATATATATATATATCAATACTAGGAAAAAGGCTATAGATGAAATGGTCACTAATGGCGCACCACGTGTGTGGTGCACCATTAGAATATAGCAATGGCGCACCACATACAGGTACGCCATTAGTAATATATTACTAATGGCACACCGTGGGTGTGGTGCGCCATTACTAGTTGACATAGTAATGGCGCACCACACCCGCGGTGCGGCATTAGAAGTTCTGGAAAAAAAGTAAAAAAATAAAAAAAAATTGTTAGTAATAGCGCACCAGTGGACAGTGCGCCATTACTAGTTTAACTACTAATGGCGCACCACCCCACGGTGCGCCATTACTAGTTTGCCCGGCTTTCACCGAATCCACCCCCCCTGTGGACCGCCTTTTTAGTTTAAAAAAAATTAAAAAAATGATAAAAATGTCAAAAAAATAAAAGAAAATAAGTTTGCCATGTGATATGTGGTCTAGTTGTTTGGAAAATTTACAAATATAAATTTCGACTTTATTTGCAAAATCTCTCTGGAAATTTGTAAAATGGGCATAACTTTTGCATAAAAACTCGGATTAAAAAGTTTTATATATGAAAAATTATCTACTAGAAAAGTTAGATCCGAAATGGGAAACCCATTAAACATTTTCAAAATCCCCAAAACCTAACAGAAAAAAAGATAGGGGGCTTTTAAGATGTGGAGAGGCAAAAAATTCAAAAAAATTCAAACTTACTAATGGCGCACCTGCCCATGGTGCGCCATTAGTATCTTCCCGCCTTCAAAATTCAAAATAAGTCAATAAAATAAAATAAAAGTTACTAATTGCGCACCTGCCCATGGTGCGCCATTAGTATCTTCCCGCCTTCAAAATTCAAAATAAGTCAAAAAATAAAAAAAAATTACTAATGGCGCACGTGCCCATGGTGCGCCCTTAGTATCTTCCCGCCTTCAAAATTCAAAATAAATCAAAAAAAAAGTTAGTAATGGCGCACCTGCCCACGGTGCGCCATTACTATGTCGTACATATGGCTGGGCGCACCTCCTCCACTCCACCTCTCCTCCACTCCATCTCATCCTCTCCTCTCCTCCACTCCATCTCCTCCTCTCCTCCACTCCATCTTCCCTTCTCTCCTCCACCACACTACCCTCCTCCTCTCCGGCGACCTCCTTCTCCTCTCCGGCGACCTCCTCCTCCTCTCCGGCGACCTCCTCCTCCTCTCCGGCGACCTCCTCCTCTCCGGGAACCTCCTCCTCCTTCCTCTCCTCCCCTCCCCTCCCCTCACGGTTTCTCCTCCCTCCTCTCCGGTGAGCTCCTCCTCCCTCCTCTCCTCCCATTCCCTCATGGTTTCTCCTTCCTCCTCTCCGATGCTTCGGTGAACTCCTCTCCGGCGACCTCCTCCTCCTCTCCGGCGATGTAGGCGAGCGCCTCTCCGGTGACCTCCTCCTCCTCCTCTCCGGCAAAAGAACACGGCAAAAGAACGTACAAGATCCAAAAACAGGAACAAAATTTGAAATAATATCGTGCCAAAAAATGAGCAAAAAAAACTAGCAAAAATTGGGCAAAAAAATCACGATCCAGATCCAAATTCAAAATTCAAAGATAGCAATGGCGCACGGTGGGGGTTAGACGGTGCACCACTACTATTTTCCCGCCTTCAAAATTCAAAAACACTAATGGCGCACCGTGGCCTATACTAATGGCGCACCAGTGGCCTATACTAATGGCGCACCAGTGGTGCGCCATTAGTAAAAATTACTAGTGGCGTGCTAGTAATGGCGCACCAGTGATGCGCCATTAGTAGGCAAAACTGGTGCGCCATTAGTAGGCCTTTTCCTAGTAGTGTATATATGAATGAATGAAACTCAACACAAATGATGGTAATAAAATAAAATTGTGAATGTTGTTATTTACGCACTTCATATTGTTCGTCAGTGTAGCCCCGCTCACAGGTCGTGTGGCGGATGGACTCGCAAATGTAGTATCCATAGAAATTATTCCCTTGTTCCTGCCACAACCACTTTACAAGAAATAGAGGTCAATCAAACTGATAAGCAAGAATGCCAAATGGTATTGATGAAACTAGCGCTTGAATCAATAGGAGATGCGCGGAACATGCTACTATAGTACTTACTTTCGGGTGTCTAAATTGCAGCTTCTTCGGGAGTCCCGGAGCTTTTTTGGTGAATTTTTTCCAAACCCTGCCAGACAAAGAAAACCATAACTTGATATATCAGGAAATGAACAAAGTTGCTGATGTGGTGGATAATGATCGATTTAACTTACTTCTCGAGCATTTGAGTCATGTCCGCATAGTCCTGGGGATCTTTTTGTCTTGAGTCTAAGATGGTTACTAGTCCCTGCTCAAGCTTAATCTCTAGGAGAATATAGTATAAACTGCACACGCATGCATAACTCATCAATTACATTACTATAACCTTGAATAATACATAAGGGAAACCGAATACGCACAGGACAGTAACACTCACTTGAATTTGTAAGGAAAGAGTATTATATCTTTGTTTTCATTTATTACCAATTATCGTAGCAAGTTGGCCTCGGTATCTGCGGGATGAAATTTAACCTTAGTTTCATCTATGAGATATATGTTAATGAACCCAATATCACCGACTTGTCTTTTCTTCAATTCTGCGATCTTCAATCTGCATAATATAGTGAGGATAATTATAAATACATGCAATGAAAGAGTTGAGCTATATAGAGAGACTTAATGACAGAAGTAGTACTACTTACAGACAGTAGCAGGTGACCGTTGCTTTATCGAGGGCCAATTGATTGAAAAACTGAAAGAACTCCTCAAATGGAACATGCAACAGATCAATTCCAACGAGGTCATGCTCCTTTTTAACTCTCACATACAAAGTACTCCTCCCCCAGACTCTCTGCAGATTTTCAAGTACCAATCATGCAATCTTCGCGTCATCGTTGATAGAGATCTTTCATCTTTGACGAGATCTTTCAAGTACCAATCAGGCAATCGTATCTTTGTATCTGCATCTCCATGAAATCATAATGTACATCGCCGGGCAGGTAATCTCCAAGATTGCTATAACCGGGCACCATCCTCGGATCATTAGCGACGATGTCACTAGGAACCTTGAGCGGGGGGGGGGGCATGATTGCTTCGCTTGTTCGCCGAGCTATGCAATTTGTTTCCCAGCTCGTCGTTCTTTCAGCCTTTGATCACTGACAGTACTTCCCGACCTCTCCGCTTCGACAAATTCCTTTCCAATAATGCGCTCATAGTTTGCTTTCAGCGGAGACTTGGGTGGTTTTGTCAGGGCAGCCAGAGTGCGCTTCGCTTTCACCGGATCTACATTCTCCTCCAGAGGTGGATGTTTCTTTGCTTTCACCCCTTCAAAGAAGTTCCTCACTTCTTCTCGCGCGATATCGGCATTCTCCTACGGGGTCCTCTCGTATGGTAACTTCTCTAGAGTCTTCAGAGAAGGACCGAATCTGTATGTCCTCCCGCCTCTGGCTGTACTGCTAGACGCAGGCAGAGCAGACGGAGCGGTTGTCTTCTTTACTTGCTTACGAGGCAGAGGAGAAGGACTACGACACGCCGGAGCAGCTGGAGCGGCGGCAAGTCTCTTCCGCCCTTGCTCACGAGGCGGAGAAGGAGGAGGCTGGCTGCTCGGGCGCGCCGGTGCAGGCGGAGAAGGAGGCGGAGTGCCGCCATGCGCCGGAGAAGGAGCCGGCCGAGTGCCCTGATCGTCACTCGCCGGAGGAGAAGGCGGTGGAGGAGGCGGAGTGCCCTGACTCGCCGGAGGAGAAGGCGGAGTGCCCTGACTCGCCGGAGGAGGAGGAGGCGTCCAGTTCGGAAGGTTGGTGAGCTCCTTCCGCCATAGGCATGGAGTCTTCAGAGCAGAACCCAGCCTAGTCTCCCCTTCACCGGTAGGGTGGTCTAGCTGGAGGTCCTCTAATCCCTCCGTTATTTCATCCACCATCACCCTAGCATATCATTTTGGAATCGGTCAGCAGTGAAAAGTTGCGCCGGGTTCAGTAGGATAAACAAAGCCAACAGCCGCCTTGACCTTCAAATTCATCCATTGCATCATAAGGTGGCAATTTTGAGACTCCATGATAGCATCCACAGGATAGCTGGCAGGAGCCGTCAAGACATGCTCCGGCTGAAGCAGCTCGGTGGAAGCCACGCTGCTTCTCCGCTGAGATGGCGGGGTAGCTTCGGGGGAAGCTTCGGTAGTTCATTTGCTGCGATTTGCTTCTCATTCCTCTATCGCTTCTACCCTTGCTTGCAGCGCCTGCATTTGGGTCTGCTGCACTTTTTCCTCCTCTCCTGGCATTTGTAACCACCTGCGTCCGGAAACCCAACCTCCCACGGAATGGAGCCTGGCGTGCCTCGTGTCCGTCCAGGGTGCTCAGGATTCCCGAGGGCCATTGTGAGCTCGTCGTTCTCTCTGTCTGGAAAGAACGTCCCTTGCTGCGCTGCTTCGATATACCGCTGAAGCTTCTTGACTAGTATGTCCATTTGATCGTTCGTCCAAATGCACTTCCCTGATAAAGGGTCCAAGGTTTGGCCAGCCCCGAAGAACCAAGTCCAGCAACGGTCTGGCCAGTTAATTGTCTCTGGTTCGATCCCTTTATCAACCAGATCATTCTCAGTCTTGGCCCACTTAGGCCGGGCTATGAGGTAGCCACCTGACCCCGTGCGATGGTGATGCTTCTTCTTCGCAGCATTTTGCTTGTTTGTCGCCGACATCTTCTTACTCTTTTCCGATGTCTTGTGGGCCACAAATGCGGGCCAGTGATCTCTGATCTTCTCATATCTTCCCTTGAATTCTGGTGTCTCTTTATTTTCGACAAACTTATTCATCCCTTTCTTCCACCTCTTGAATAGTTCTTCCATCCTCTTAAGAGCAAAAGACTTCATTAATTGCTCTTTAACTGGCTTCTCCGGATCATCCTGTGGCGGTAGGGTGAAATTTGACTTCAGCTCAGTCCAAAGATCATTTTTCTGCATATCATTGACATAAGACACCTCAGGGTCTTCTATAGCCGTCTTTAACCATTGCTGGATGCTGATCGGGATCTTGTCCCTAACCAAAACCCCGCACTGAGCAACAAATGCGCTCTCTGTCCGGAAGGGTTCAATCGGTTGGCCGTCGGGCGCGATTGCTATGATCTCAAACTTTTCATCCGAGCTCAACTTTTTCTTCAGGCCTCGTCTCTTTACCGAAGTTGTGCTTGATCCGGAGGGCTAGAAAAAGAACAAAGACTTAATTAATATGTCTACATAACAAAACAATGAATGCATCAATTAGCTAGTCAGCAGAAGCTTAACTAATATATATACCTGGCCGGACTCGGTTCGGTCACCGGAGATGTCATCATGGTCTCCTTCTTGCACCGGCATTGGGTCACCGGAGCCGTCCTCACGGTCTCCTTCTTGCACCGGCATTAGGTCACCGGAGCCATCATAATCATAGCCAGCTCCTTCCAGACCATCGGTGTCGTTGAGAAACAACGAGCAGACGGCATCACTTCCCCGTGCGATTATGTCCCCGAACAACTCTTCTTGTACTTCATCTCGGGCGGTGTCCATAGTTTCTACAAATATTTACAACATGGCAATTATTATTCAAACATGACAGATGGATATATTAGTGGCAAACGTAGAACTAATATTAATTAGTTGCCTCGGCGCTGCTTCTCTAGGGTTTGGGGTGGCCTCGACAACGCTTCAAGGATAAAAAAAAGAAGAGGGAAGAAGAAGATACATCTTTCTTCTCCTCTTTTTTTAAAACATCATTACAATTGAAAAAGTACATACATATATACCTATATGAGCATACATAAAAAAACATATATGAACATACATACAAAAACATATATCTAAAATATACATACATACATATATATATATATGAAAATCTAAAAACATGTAAAATTAAAAAAATGCACGGCGGCAGTGGGGGCGGCAGACGCGCGGTGCTCACAGGGTGCCGGAGATGGCCGACGAGGGCGCGAGCGGCGAGGGCGGGGGCGGCGAGGGCGCGGGCGACAGCGACGACGGGCGCGGGCGGCGGCCGGCGAGGGTGCGGGCGATGGTGACGACGGGCGCGGGCGACGGCAGGGGCGGCGTGCGGCGTCGGGGCAGCCTGGCGAGGTCGATGTCGTCGGCGTCGTCGGGGCGGCAACTGTGAGATGAGAAGTGAAATTTTCACAAGTCTTGCTTATATACCAAGAGCATTGGTCCCGGTTGGTGGCACCAACCGGGGCCAACGCCCCCCTTTAGTCCCGGTTGGTGCCACCAACCGTGACCAAAGGTCAGTTTTCGGCAGGCCAAAGGGCGGGAAGCGGCGGCCTTTGGTCCTGGTTGGTGGCACCAACCGGGACTAAAGGGGGCATTGGTCCACGGTTTGTGCCACGAACCGGGACCAAAGGCCTTGTGCTGCCCCACGCCAAAACTTTAGTCCCACCTCGCTAGCTGAGAGAGCTCGAGAGTGGTTTATAAGCGCTACTGCGCCTTCCCTCTCGAGCTCCTCTCAAATGCAGGCTTTCGGGCCTAAAACTGCGTTGTGTGCCTGTAGGCCTACTGGGCCTCCTGCGGGCCTGAATCCTAGCCCATGGTAGGGTTTCTAGTCGTATTCAGGTCGTGGGGGCCCAGTAGGTGGCACTCTTTTTTTCGTTGTTGCTTTATTTATTTTATTTTGTTTCTACTTACAACAAAATACTTATTGTTGCTATTTTTTCCAGTTTTTTTGTTTTGTTTTCTTGCATTATTTATTTTCTTTTGTTTTTTGCTTTATATTTTAATTCTTTTTTGCTTTTAGTTTTAGAAATTTATGAACTTTCTGTTAGTGCCATTAGTTTTCAAATTTGAAAAAACTTTTTTAGTTTTTTAGTTTTCTTTGTTGCTTTATTTATTTTATTTTGTTTCTACTTGCAACAAAATACTTATTGTTGCTATTTTTTCTAGTTTTTTTGTTTTGTTTTCTGCATTATTTATTTTCTTTTGTTTTTGCTTTATTTTTTATTCTTTTTGCTTTTAGTTTTAGAAAAATTATGAACTTTTTGTTAGTGCCATTAGTTTTCAAATTTGAAAACACTTTTTTAGTTTTTTTTGTTTTCTTTGTTGATTTATTTATTTTATTTTGTTTCTATTTACAAAAAAAATACTTATTGTTGCTATTTTTTGTTTTCCAGATTTTTTGTTTTGTTTTCTACATTATTTATTTTCTTTTGTTTTTTGCTTTATTTTTTATTTCTTTTTGCTTTTAGGTCAGCAAAATTATAAACTTTCTGTTAGTACCATTAGTTTTAGAAAAATTATAAACTTTTTGTTAGTGCCATTAGTTTTCAAATTTGAATTCTTTAAAATTTGTGTGAATCACAAGTTTGTGATTAACTTTACTAAAAAAATGAACATAGATGCACCTATAGAGAAAATTCGACCTAAATTCATAGTTTTCAAATGAACTCTGAAAAAGTTGGCATAGCATACTCGTGTGTTACAAAGTTGGCATGGTATCATCATAATAGTTGCGGAAGAAAGTCTTCACTTTTTCTTCGCTTGTGTCATTTGCTTATTGCGTCGTAACCATGGATAATCTTCATCGTTTATCAGGATGCTTGGGTCAGCCTTGACATTGAAGGGAGGAATTTCATGAAACTTTTCATAATCTTCAGACATGTCTGTCTTGCCGTCCACTCCCAGTATGTCCCTTTTTCCTGAAAGAACTATGTGGCGCTTTGGCTCGTCGTATGATGTATTCGCTTCCTTATCTTTTCTTTTTCTCGGTTTGGTAGACATGTCCTTCACATAGATAACCTGTGCCACATCATTGGCTAGGACGAACGGTTCGTCAGTGTACCCAAGATTTTTCAGATCCACTGTTGTCATTCCGTACTGTGGGTCTACCTGTACCCCGCCGCCTGACAGATTGACCCATTTGCACTTAAACAAAGGGACCTTAAAATCATGTACGTAGTCAAGTTCCCATATGTCCACTATGTAACTATAATATGTGTCCTTTCCGCTCTCGGTTGCTGCATCAAAGCGGACACCGCTGTTTTGGTTGGTGCTCTTTTGATCTTGGGCGATCGTGTAAAATGTATTACCATTTATCTCGTATCCTTTGTAAGTGAATACAGTCAAAGATGGTCCCCTGGACAACAAGTAAAACTCATCACAAATTGTGTTGTCACCTCTGAGACGTGTTTCCAACCAACTGCTGAAAGTCCTGATGTGTTCACATGTAATCCAGTCGTCGCACTGCTACGGGTGTTTGGAGCGCAGACTGTTCTTGTGTTCATCGACATATGGGGTCACCAAGGTATAGTTCTGTAGAACTGTGTAGTGTGCTTGAGACCAAGAATATCCGTCCCTGCATATTATTGAGTCACTTCCAAGAGTGCTTTTTCCAGTCAGTCTCCCCTCATACCGCGATTTAGGGAGACCTATCTTCTTAAGGCCAGGAATGAAGTCAACACAAAATCCGATAACATCCTCTGTTTGATGGCCCATGGAGATGCTTCCTTCTGGCCTTGCATGGTTACGGACATATTTCTTTAGGACTCCCATGAACCTCTCAAAGGGGAACATATTGTGTGGTAATACGGGCCCCAGGATGACAATCTCGTCGACTAGATGAACTAGGACGTGCGTCATGATATTGAAGAAGGAGGGTGGGAACACCAGCTCGAAACTGACAAGACATTGCGCCACATCACTCCTTAGCCTTGGTACGATTTCTGGATCGATCACCTTCTGAGAGATTGCATTGAGGAATGCACATAGCTTCACAATGGCTAATCGGACGTTTTCCGGTAGAAGCCCCCTCAATGCAACCGGAAGTAGTTGCGTCATAATCACGTGGCAGTCATGAGACTTTAGGTTCTGAAACTTTTTCTCTGGCATATTTATTATTCCCTTTATATTCGACGAGAAGCCAGTCGTGACCTTCATACTGAGCAGGCATTCAAAGAAGATTTCTTTCTCTTCTTTCGTAAGAGCGTAGCTGGCAGGACCTTTATAGTGCTTCAGAGGCATGCCATCTTTTTCGTGCAAACGTTGCAGGTCCTCACGTGCCTCAGGTGTATCTTTTGTCTTCCCATACACGCCCAAGAAGCCTAGCAGGTTCACGCAAAGGTTCTTCGTCACGTGCATCACGTCGATTGAAGAGCGGACCTCTAGGTCTTTCCAGTAGGGTAGGTCCCAAAATATAGATTTCTTCTTCCACATGGGTGCGTGTTCCTCAGCGTCATTCGGAACAACTAGTCCGCCGGGACCCTTTCCAAAGATTACGTGTAAATCATTGACCATAGCAAGTATGTGATCACCGGTACGCATGGCGGGCTTCTTCCGGTGATCTGCCTCGCCTTTGAAATGCTTGCCTTTCTTTCGACATTGATGGTTGGTCGAAAGAAATCAACGATGGCCCAGGTACACATTCTTCTTGCATTTGTCCAGCTATATACTTTCAGTGTCATCTAAACAGTGCGTGCATGCGTGGTATCCTTTGTTTGTCTGTCCTGAAAGGTTACTGAGAGCGGGCCAATCGTTGATGGTCACGAACAACAACGCCTTTAGGTTAAATTCCTCCTGTCTGTGCTCATCCCACGTACGTACACCGTTTCCATTCCACAGCTGTAAAAGTTCTTCAACTAATGGCCTTAGGTACACATCAATGTCATTGCCAGGTTGCTTAGGGCCTTGGATGAGAACTGGCATCATAATGAACTTCCGCTTCATGCACATCCAAGGAGGAGGGTTATACATACATAGAGTCACGGGCCAGGTGCTGTGATTGCTTCTCTGCTCCCCGAAAGGATTAATGCCATCCACTCTTAAAGCAAACCATACATTCCTTGGGTCCTTGCAAACTCATCCAAGTACTTTCTCTCGATTTTTCTCCACTGCGACCCGTCAGCGGGTGCTCTCAAATTCCCATCTTTCTTCCGGTTCTCACTGTGCCATCGCATGAACTTGGCGTGCTCTTCGTTTCTGAACAGACGTTTCAACCGTGGTATTATAGGAGCATACCACATCACCTTCGCAGTAACCCTCTTCCTAGGGTGCTCGCCTCAACATCACCTGGGTCATCTCGTCTGATCTTATACCGCAATGCACCGCATATCGGGCATGCATTCAGATCCTTGTATGCACGGCGGTAGAGGATGCAGTCATTAGGGCATGCATGTATCTTCTCCACCTCCAATCCTAGAGGGCATACGACCTTCTTTGCTGCATATGTACTGTCAAGCAATTCGTTATCCTTTGGAAGCTTCTTCTTCAATATTTTCAGTAGCTTCTCAAATCCTTTGTCAGCCACAGCATTTTCTGCCTTCCACTGCAGCAATTCCAGTACGGTACCGAGCTTTGTGTTGCCATCTTCGCAATTGGGGTACAACCCGTTTTTGTGATCCTCTAACATGCGATCGAACTTCAGCTTCTCCTTTTGACTTTCGCATTGCGTCCTTGCATCAACAATGACCCGGCGGAGATCATCATCATCGGGCACATCGTCTGTTTCCTCTTGATCTTCAGCAGCTTCGCCCATTGCAGCATCATTGGGCACATCGTCTGATTCCTCTTGATCTTCACCAGCTCCCCCGTTGCAGCATCACCGTATTCAGGGGGAACATAGTTGTCATCGTACTCTTCTTCTTCGCCGTCTTCCATCATAACCCCTATTTCTCCATGCCTCGTCCAAACATTATAGTGTGGCATGAAACCCTTGTAAAGCAGGTGGGAGTGAAGGATTTTCCGGTTAGAGTAAGACCTCGTATTCCCACATTCAGTGCATGGACAACACATAAAACCATTCTGCTTGTTTGCCTCAGCCGCATCGAGAAACTCATGCACGCCCTTAATGTACTCGTGGGTGTGTCTGTCACCGTACATCCATTGCCAGTTCATCTGCGTGCATTATATATAATTAAGTGTCCAAATTACTAGAAGTTCATCATCACATTAAAACCAAAGTGCATACATAGTTCTCATCTAACAACATATAGCTCTCTAGAGCATCTAATTAATTAAACCATACATTGAAACTATGTAAAACATTTCAATGCGAAAACAAATTCGATCATAACGCAACCAAGGTAACAATTGATCCAACGGCATAATGATACCAAGCCTCGGTATGAATGGCATATTTTCTAATCTTTCTAATCTTCAAGCGCATTGCATCCATCTTGATCTTGTGATCATCGACGACATCCGCAACATGCAACTCCAATATCATCTTCTCCTCCTCAATTTTTTTATTTTTTCCTTCAACAAATTGTTTTTTCTTCAACTAAATTTAACCTCTCGACAATAGGGTCGGTTGGCATTTCCAATTCACATACATCCTACATAAATAAAATCTATGTCACGTTGGTCGGCATAATTTTCATAAACAATAAATGAACTAATAGTTATAAAGATAATATATATACCACATCCGAATCATAGACAGGACGAGGGCCGACGGGGGCGGATACCAAAACCATCGCACTATATAAGATGCAATAATAAAAGTAAGAAAATAATACAAGTATCTATGTAAACATACAAGTAAGAATATTTTTCCTTTCAGAAAGAAGATAAGAACAAGAGGCTCACCACGGTGGTGCCGGCGATGAGCTCGGCGCGGGTGATCGACGGCGGTGAAGACGGGGACGGGGCGTGACGGGCCGCTAAATCTACACAAATATTGAGGAAAATGGAGCTTGGAGGTCGAGTTTGGAGAGGAGCTTAAGTAGTGAGGCTCGGGCATTCCATCGAACACCTTGTGTGCATAGGAGGTGAGCTAGAGCACCACCAAGCCCTCTCCCCCTCGGCCAGAAAAAAAAAGAGCAGTGTGCTCTGCTCTTACGTGAGGGGGTATATATAGGCACCTCATTGGTACCGGTTGGTGGCATGAACCGGGACTAAAGGGGAGCCTTTGGTCCCGGTTCAAGCCACCAACCGGGACCAATGGTGGTGGGCCAGGAGGGAGGCCCATTGGTCCCGGTTCGTCCCACCAACCGGGACCAAAATGTCCAGATCAACCGGGACCAATGGCCCACGTGGCCCGGCCGGCCCCCTGGGCTCACGAACCGGGTCCAATGCCCCCATTGGTCCCGGTTCTGGACTCAACCGGGACTAATGGGCTGACCCGGCCTGGACCAAAGCTCTGTTTTCTACTAGTGTTTCTCCCTATCTTCTGCAGTGGTCGGGCACTGAGTCTGACTCAATTTCACACCTTGTAACACAGGCAAGAACCCTTTCTTTGCTTGATCCATTTTGAACTTCTTCAAAACTTTATCAAGGTATGTGCTTTGTGAAAGTCCAATTAAGCGTGATCTATCTCTATAGATCTTGATGCCCAATATATAAGCAGCTTCACCGACGTCTTTAATTGAAAAACTCTTATTCAAGTATCCTTTTATGCTATCCAGAAATTCTATATCATTTCCAATCAACAATATGTCATTGTAACGCCCGGATAATTTGGCTACAGTAAAACTCTCCTAATGATGCCATGTCATCTGTGATTACTGTGGCTAAACTTTCGTTAGTTCAAACCGATTCAAAATCAATTCAAAAACAATGGCAAACAATAAAAGTTTCAAAAGTTAAATAAAAAATGTTCAGGTAGTGCCATAAATTGCCTATTTAATTATGGTGTAATAACCACATTTTTATAAAGTGCCTAAGAATTTTAAAATGGATTAAAACAGGAAAGAAAAATAAATAAAAGGAAAAGGAAAACACAAAAACAAAACAACTAACAAAAAAAGAAAAAAAGGGGAAGCACCCCCCACTGGGCTCCGGCCCAGCAGGCCATTGGGCGACCCACCCGGCCGGCCCACCCTTCCCCCCACTTCCCTTATCCACCCACCCGGTGGAACCCTAACACCCCACCGACACCCCACTCGCACCCCACTCCCCCACTCGCACCCCCCCACTCGCCTCCCCCCTCCTGCCTGATCCAGATCGGATCGAGGGGAACGGCCCCCCGACGCCGTGCCCTTCGCCGTCGCCACCCCCATGCCTGGAGACCGCCCGAACCTCGCCGGACCGCCTCCCTCGCCGGCCTGCTTCCCTCTACGCCGTCGTCCCCATCACCCCCCTCAACCCCCGCTGCCCGGACCCCTACACGCCCCGGTGAGGCCCTCGGCCTTCTTTCCTCTCGCAACCGCACGCACCCCGCGCCGCACGTGCCCGGTCGCGCTCCGTCGCCCCCGCGCAAGTCCTGGACGCCCCCGACCCCCTAACCGTCTCCCTCACCGCTGCCCGCACCTTTTCCCCACCCTGCTGCCGTGGCCGCATGCTCTCTGCTCCGGCCTTCGCGTGCCGGCTGGCCGCTCGAGGCCGCGTCACCCGCGCGCCCGCCAAGACCTCGCCACGCCCCCTCGCATCACCTGCTACGCGCGTGCACACCACCGCACTCATCGCTGCCTCGCCGGCCCCGCCCGCTGCGGCCACCTGCAGCTGCTGCCCCGCTGCGGGCGCCGTTCATCGCGCCTGGCCACCGCGCGCACACACAAGCGCACAACCCTGTGCCCCGAACATGACCATGGCTGCGCCCCTGCCTCTGCTGTTCATCGTCCCGTCACCGCCTGCTGCTGCCGCTGCGCCTCCCTAGCGCCCGCTTCGCCGCAGCTCCCGCCCGGCCACTTCCCCGCGGCCAACAGCCGTGCCTCGCCCCGTTCCGCTCGCCCCTGCCACCCACAGCCGAGCGTGCCATCGCCCTGCCTCTGCCCCGCGGAAGCCCTGCTGCTACTCCACGCCAGCGCGCCCCCTGCCCCCCTGCTCCCTACGACCGCCCTACCGTGGTCGCCGGTGCCCCACCGCGCCCAAGTCGGGTGCGCCCCGCGGGCCAGCGCCTGTTCTGGCTGTGCCCGTTAGCCCCCCCGGCCATATGACAAGTGGGGCCATCCCCAGAACGGTTAGAAAAAGGGAATGAAAAATATATATATATATATATAATAAAAATAAAATAAAATAAATAAATAATAAAAATAATTAATTTATTATTCAATTAACTTAATTAATTCTCATTAAACTAACTAATTAAGATTAATTAATCTAATGACTACTTAACCTAGTTAACTATTGTTAATTAATCTAACAGAGTATGACAGTGGGGCCCACCCCTCCTAATTAATTTTGATTAGTTTAATTAAACTGTTTAATTAAAATGTGTCACTCACGAGTGAGATCCACTAGTCAGGTTGACCAGTCAACTACTAACGTCAGCATGACATCATGCTAATGTCATAAATCCATTTCGAATTAATTTAAATAATTAATTAAATTCCAGCAATTAATAAAATCTTTAGAAAATCATATCTTTTAATCCGTAACTCGGATTAAAATATTTTCAACGTGAAAGTTGCTCAGAATGACCAGACGAATCCGGATACGCAGCTCGTTCGTCCGCCACGCATCCCTAGCATAGTGAACACGCAACTTTCCCCCCTCCGGCTCCTCTGTCCGAAAACGCGAAACACCGGGAATACTTTCCCGGATGTTTCCCCTTCACCGGTACCACCTCGTACCGCGTTAGGGCACACCTAGCATCACGCTTTGTCATGTCATGCATCGTCATGCATTTGTTTGCAATATATTTATTGTTTCTTCCCCCTCTTCTCTCGCTAGACACCGACACCGACGCCGCTGCTACCCAGTACGACTACGGTGTTGACGACCCCTCTCTCTTGCCAGAGCAACCAGGCAAGCCCCCCCTTGATCACAAGATATCGCCTACTCTCCTCTATACTGCTTGCATTAGAGTAGCGTAGCATGTTACTGCTTCCCGTTAATCCTATTCTGATGCATAGCCTGTCACTGTTGCTACAACTGTTGATACCTTTACCTGCAATCCTAATGCTTAGTATAGGATGCTAGTTTGTCATCAGTGGCCCTTCATTCTTGTCCGTCTGCCATGCTTTACTATCGGGCCGTGATCACTCGGGAGGTGATCATGGGTATATACTATAAACTTTATATATGATACTTGTGGTGACTAAAGACGGGTCGGCTCGTAGGAGTACCCGCGAGTGATTCACGGATTGGGTCCGAAAGGACGTTTGTCCCGACGGCCCTCTGAGTGAATCTTTGTGGCGAAGCGATAGGGTAGGTTGAGACCACCTAGGAGAGACGTGGGCCTGGCCCTGGTCGGCGTTCGCGGTTATTTCAAAATAACACGTTTAACAAGATCTTGGTATTTGATCTGAGTCTGGCTACTGCCCTATACGCACTAACCATCTACGCGGGGACAGTTATGGGCACTCGACGTCATGGTATCAGCCGAAGCCTTCGTGACATCAGCAACTGAGTGGCGCGCGCTGGATTGGACTGGAACGCCTGCTAGGCTAGGTCTGCTTCGGGCCGCCCACGCAACATGCAGGTGTGCTAAGGGCGATGGGCCCAGACCCCTGGCCGCTTAGGTTTAGACCGGCGTGCTGACCTCTCTGTTGGTCTAGGTGGGGCTGCGACGTGTTGATCTTCTGAGGCCGGGCGTGACCCAGGAAAGTGTGTCCGGCCAAATGGGATCGAGCATGTTGGGTTATGTGGTGCACCCCTCCAGAGAAGTTAATCTATTCGAATAGCCGTGTCCCTCGGTAAAAGGACGACCCGGAGTTGTACCTTGACCTTATGACAACTAGAACCGGATACTTAATAAAACACACCCTTCCAAGTGCCAGATACAACCGGTGGTCGCTCTCTCACAGGGCGACGAGGGGAGGATCATCGGTTAGGTTTATGCTATGCGATGCTACTTGGTGAACTTACCATCTACTCTTTTCTCCTGCTGCAAGATGGAGGTTACCAGAAGCGTAGTCTTCGATAGGACTAGCTATCCCCCTCTTATTCCGGCATTCTGCAGTTCATTCCACATATGATACCCTTAATCCCTTTGATACCAATACATACATATGTAGTGTAGCTCCTTGCTTGCGAGTACTTTGGATGAGTACTCACGGTTGCTTTGCTCCCTCTTTTCCCCCTTTCTATACCCGATTGGTGTGACCAGACGTTGGAGCCCAGGAGCCAGACGCCACCGTCGACGACGACTACTACTACTCAGGAGGTCCCTACTACTATGTGCAGCCCACTGACGACGATCAGGAGTAGTTTAGGAGGATCCCAGGCAGGAGGCCTGCGCCTCTTTCGATCTGTATCCTAGTTTGTGCTAGCCTTCTTAAGGCAAACTTGTTTAACTTATGTCTGTACTCAGATATTGTTGCTTCCGCTGACTCGTCTATGATCGAGCTCTTGTATTCGAGCCCTCGAGGCCCCTGGCTTGTATTATGATGCTTGTATGACTTATTTTATTTGTAGAGTTGTGTTGTGATATCTTCCCGTGAGTCCCTGATCTTGATCGTACACATTTGCGTGTATGATTAGTGTACGATCAAATCGGGGGCGTCACAAGTTGGTATTAGAGCCGACTGCCTGTAGGAATCCCCTTCCGCACTCCATGGCCGAAATTGAGTCTAGACATTACTAAAACTTTTACTAACATGGTTGTGTGCCTTACGGGCCCACGTCGCCATCTGGGTGGTATTAGGATCTTTTACTCCTCGCTCCTTACTCTGGGACTCTGAACTCTCTCCTAGTCGGGTTAAACGATTTTACTAACTCTAACACTAGGATCCCGTGACCACGTTCACCCCAAAGTTGGATAAGCCCTAGTTATTCTTTAGAGTAGTATTTGAACATTATCCACATTGTTATTTGACTCCTGTGAAAACATATAATATTAGAAATGCTACAGAGCTCCCACTCACTTTCTTGTAAATACAAGCTTCTCCAAAAGTATGTATAAAACCATATCCTTTGATCACACTATCAAAACATTTATTCCAACTCCGAGATGCTTGCACCAGTCCATAGATGGATCGCTGGAGCTTGCACACTTTTTCTTAGCATCCTTTGGATCGATAAAACCTTCAGGTTGCATCATATACAACTCTTCTTCCAGAAATCCATTCAGGATGCAGTCTTTACATCCATTTGCCAAATTTCATAATCATAAAATGCGGCAATTGCTAACATGATTCGGACGGACTTAAGGATCGGTACAGGTGAGAAGGTCTCATCGTAGTCAACTCCTTGAACTTGTCGAAAACCTTTCGCAATAAGTCGAGCTTTGTAGACAGTAACATTACCGTCAGCGTCAGTCTTCTGCTTGAAGATCCATTTATTCTTGATGGCTTGCCGATCATCAGGCAAGTCAACCAAAGTCCACACTTTGTTCTCATACATGGATCCCATTTCAGATTTCATGGCCTCAAGCCATTTCGCGGAATCTGGGCTCATCATCACTTCCTCATAGTTCATAAGTTCGTCATGGTCAAGTAACATGACCTCCAGAACAGGATTACCGTACCACTCTGGTGCGAATCTTACTCTGATTAACAAAACCTTCTGGTTGCATCATATACAACTCTTCTTTAATAAATCCATTAAGGAATGCAGTTTTGTTTATCCATTTGCTAGATTTCATAAAATGCGGCAATTGCTAACATGATTCGGACAGACTTAAGCTTCGCTACGAGTGAGAAAATCTCATCGAAGTCAACACCTTGAACTTTGTCAAAAACCTTTTTTGACAAGTCTAGCTTTGTAGATAGTAACACTACTATCAGTGTCCGTCTTCCTCTTGAATATCCATTTATTCTTATGGCTTGCCGATCATTGGGAAAGTCAACCAAAGTCCACACTTTGTTCTCATACATGGATCCCATCTCAGATTTCATGGCCTCAAGCCATTTTGCGGAATCTGGGCTCATCATCGCTTCCTCATAGTTCGTAGGTTCGTCATGGTCAAGTAACATGACCTCCAGAACAGGATTACCGTACCACTCTGGTGCGGATCTCACTCTGGTTGACCTACGAGGTTCGGTAGTAACTTGATCTTGAAGTTAACATGATCATCATCATTAGCTTCCTCACTAATTGGTGTAGGAGTCACAGGAACTGATTTCTGTGATGAACTACTTTCCAATAAGGGAGCAGGTACAGTTACCTCATGAAGTTCTATTTTTCTCCCACTCATTTCTTTCGAGAGAAACTCCTTCTCTAGAAAGGATCCATTCTTAGCAACTAATGTCTTGTCTTCAGATCTGTGATAGAAGGTGTACCCAACAGTCTCCTTTGGGTATCCTATGAAGACACATTTCTCCGATTTGGGTTCGAGCTTATCAGGTTGAAGCTTTTTCACATAAGCATCGCAGCCCCAAACTTTCAGAAACGACAACTTTGGTTTCTTGCCAAACCATAGTTCATAAGGCGTCGTCTCAACGGATTTTGATGGTGCCCTATTTAACATGAATGCGGCCGTCTCTAGAGCGTATCCCCAAAACGATAGCGGTAAATCAGTAAGAGACATCATAGATCGCACCATATCTAGGAAAGTATGATTACGACATTCGGACACACCATTACACTGTGGTGTTCCGGGTGGCATTAGTTGCAAAACTATTCCGCATTGTTTCAAATGAAGACCAAACTCGTAACTCAAATATTCTCCTCCACGATCAGATCGTAGAAATTTTATTTTCTTGTTACGATGATTTTTCACTTCACTCTGAAATTCTTTGAACTTTTCAAATGTTTCAGACTTATGTTTCATCAAGTAGATATACCCATATCTGCTCAAATCATCTGTGAAGGTGAGAAAATAACGATACCTGCTGCGAGCCTCAACATTCATCGGACCACATACATCAGTATGTATGATTTCCAACAAATCTGTTGCTCGCTCCATTGTTCCGGAGAACGACGTTTTAGTCATCTTGCCCTTGAGGCATGGTTCACAGGTACCAAGTGATTCATAATCAAGTGATTCCAAAAGTCCATCAGAATGGAGTTTCTTCATGCGCTTTACACCAATATGACCAAAACGGCAGTGCCACAAATAAGTTGCACTATCTTTATCAACTCTACATCTTTTGGCTTCAATATTATGAATATGTGTATCACTACTATCGAGATTCATCAAGAATAGACCACTCTTAAATGGTTTGTGACCATAAAAGATATTACTCATATAAATAGAACAACCATTATTCTCAGATTTAAATGAATAACTGTCTCGCATCAAAAAAGATCCAGATATAATGTTCATGCTCAACGCTGGCACTAAATAACAATTATTCAGGTCTAAAACAAATCCCGAAGGTAGATGTAGAGGTAGCGTGCCAACCGCGATCACATCGACTTTGGAACCATTTCCCACGCGCATCGTCACCTCGTCCTTAGCCAATCTTCGCTTAAACCGTAGTCCCTGTTTTGAGTTGCAAATATTAGCAACAGAACCAGTATCAAATACCCACATGCTACTGCAAGCATTAGTAAGGTACACATCAATAACATGTATATCACATATACCTTTGTTCACCTTGCCATCCTTCTTATCCGCCAAATACTTGGGGCAATTCCACTTCCAATGACCAGTCTGTTTGCAGTAGAAGTACTCAGTCTCGGGCTTAGGTCCAGACTTGGGTCTCTTCTGCTGAGCAGCAACTTGTTTGCCGTTCTTCTTGAAGTTCCCCTTCTTCTTCCCTTTACCCTTTTTCTATAAACTGGTGGTCTTGTTGACCATAAACACTTGATGCTCCTTCTTGATTCTACCTCCGCAGCCTTTAGCATCGTGAAGAGCTCGGGAATTGTCTTATCCATCCCTTGCATGTTATAGTTCATCACGAAGCTCTTGTAGCTTGGTGGCAGTGATTGAAGAATTCTGTCAATGACACTATCATCAGGAAGATTAACTCCCACTTGAATCAAGTGATTATTATACCCAGAAATTTTAAGTATATGTTCACTGACAGAACTATTCTCCTCCATCTTGCAGCTGTAGAACTTATTGGAGACTTCATATCTCTCAATCCAGGCATTTGCTTCAAATATTAACTTCAACTCCTAGACATCTCATATGCTCCATGACATTAAAAACATCGTTGAAGTTCCGGTTCTAAGCCGTAAAGCATGGCACACTAAACTATCGAGTAGTCATCAGATTTGCTCTGCCAAATGTTCTTAACATCGTCAGTTGCATCTGCAGCAGGCTTGGCACCCAGCGGTGCTTCTAGGATGTAATTCTTCTTGCAGCAATGAGGATAATCCTCAAGTTACGGACTCAGTCCGTGCAATTGCTACCATCATCTTTCAACTTTGCTTTCTCGAAGAACGCATTAAAATTCAACGGAACAACAGCATGGGCCATCTATCTACAACAACATAGACATGCAAAATACTATCAGGTACTAAGTTCATGATAAATTAAAGTTCAATTAATCATATTACTTAAGAACTCCCACTTAGATAGACATCCCTCTGATCATCTAAGTGATCTCGTGATCCATATCAACTAAACCATGTCCGATCATCACGTGAGATGGAGTAGTTTTGAATGGTGAACATCACTATGTTGATCATATCTACTATATGATTCACGCTCGACCTTTCGATCTCAGTGTTCCGAGGCCATATCTGCATATGGTAGGCTCGTCAAGTTTAACCCGAGTATTCAGCGTGTGCAAAACTGGCTTGCACCCGTTGTATGTGAACGTAGAGCTTATCACACCCGATCATCACGTGGTGTCTGGGCACGATGAACTTTCGCAATGGTGCGTACTCAGGGAGAACACTTATACCTTGAAATTAAGTGAGGGATCATCTTATAATGCTACCATCGATCTAAGAAAAATAAGATGCATAAAGGATAAACATCACATGGAATCAATATAAGTGATATGATATGGCCATCATCATCTTGTGCCTTTGATCTCCATCTCCAAAGCACCGTCATGATCACCATCGTCACCGGCGCGACACCTTGATCTCCATCGTAGCATAGTTGTCGTCTCGCCAACTATTGCTTCTACGACTATCGCTACCGCTTAGTGATAAAGTAAAGTAATTACATGGCGATTGCATTTCATACAATAAAGCGACAACCATATGGCTCCTGCCAGTTGCCGATAACTCGGTTACAAAACATGATCATCTCATACAATAAAATTTAGCATCATGTATTGGCCATATCACATCACAACATGCCCTGCAAAAACAAGTTAGACGTCCTCTACTTTGTTGTTGCAAGTTTTACGTGGCTGCTACGGGTTGAGCAAGAACCGTTCTTACCTACGCATCAAAACCACAATGATATTTCGTCAAGTATGTGATGTTTTAACCTTCACAAGGACCGGGCGTAGCCACACTCGATTCAACTAAAGTTGGAGAAACTGACACCCGCCAGCCACCTGTGTGCTAAGCACGTCGGTAGAACCAGTCTCGCATAAGCATACCAACAATACCGCCGAATCAAAGTGTGACATGCTGGTAAGCAGAATGACTTGTATCGCCCACAACTCATTTGTGTTCTGCTCGTGCATATAACATCTACGCATAAACCTGGCTTGGATGCCACTGTTGGGGAACATAGTAATTTCAAAAAAATTCCTACGCACACGTAAGATCATGGTGATGCATAACAACGAGAGGGGAGAGTGTTGTCCACGTACCCTCGTAGACCGAAAGCAGAAGCGTTAGAAAACGCGGTTGATGTAGTCATACGTCTTCACGATCTGACTGATTCAAGTACCGAATGCACGGCACCTCTGAGTTCAGCACACGTTCAGCTCGATGACGTCCCACGAACTCCGATCCAGCAGAGCTTCAAGGGAGAGTTCCGTCAGCACGACGACATGATGACGGTGATGATGATGCTACCGATGCAGGGCTTCGCCTAAGCACCGCTACGATATGACCGAGGTGGATTATGGTGGAGGGGGGCACTGCACATGACTAAAAGATCAACTGATCAACTTGTGTGTCTTGGGGTGCCCCCTGCCTCAGTATCTAAAGGAGCAAGGGGGAGGCCGGCCGACCCTAGCAGGGCGTGCCAGGAGGAGGAGTCCTCCTCCTAGTGGGAGTAGGACTCCCCTTTATTAGGGCATCTCCAGCCGTTGGCCCCCCAGGACGCATAAAAATCGCCCCCTGGGGGCGAGCCGGCGATACAATCGGCGCTGGGGGCGGTTTTGCACCCAGTTGTCGACCCCAGCTCGCCCCCAGGCGCCGAAATTGGCCCACTTTGCAGCCCAATTTCGGCGAATAAAGGGCCCATAGGGCGAGAATAGGCCCATATTCGGCGTGGTTTCGCCGTGTCTCGGCGTTCAATTATCAACACAATTATTTCTTATCACATATTTCATCACAGAAAAATCAAATACTTCAACAAAATAGTACAACAACAAATAGTTCAATACAAATTATATAGTTCAACAAATAAAAACTCGTATTTCATCACATGGCGTCCCCCTTGATCCTCCATAGGTGCTCAATCAGATCTTTCTGCAGTTGATGATGCACCTGTGGGTCTCGGATCTCCTGACGCATACTGAGATAGGCAGTCCAAGTTGCCGGTAGCTGGTGATCAACTTCGGCTAGAGGACCCTACCTGTAGTGTGGTTCAGTGTCAAACACTAGGTCTTCTTGCTCGCTCTCGATGATCATGTTGTGCAAGATGACCCAACAAGTCATAATCTCCCACATTTGATCTTTGGACCAGGTCTGAGCGGGGTACCGAACAATAGCGAATCGAGATTGGAGCACACCAAATGCCCGCTCGACATCCTTCCTGCAAGCCTCTTGAACTTTTGCAAACCAGGCGTTCTTGCCTCCTGCCGCAGGGTTTGAGATCGTCTTCACAAATGTCGACCATCTCAGATAGATGCCATCTGCTAGGTAGTACCCCTGGTTGTATTGGTTCCCATTGATCTCGAAGTTCACCGGAGGAGAATGGCCCTCAACGAGCTTGGCAAAAACAGGAGAGCACTGCAGCACGTTGATGTCATTGTGAGCTCCTGGCATACCAAAGAAGGAGTGCCAAATCCAAAGGTCCTGTGTGGCTACCGCCTCAAGCACCACACTGCAACCGCCTTTGGCACCTTTGTACATCCCCTGCCAACCAAATGGGCAATTCTTCCATTTCCAATGCATGTAGTCGATGCTTCCAAGCATCCCAGGAAATCCTCTTGCTGCATTCTGGGCTAGGATCCGAGCAGTGTCTTCCGCATTGGGTGTTCTCAAGTATTGTGGCCCAAACACTGCCACCACTGCCCGACAGAACTGTAGACACACTCTATGCTGGTGGACTCGTCCATGCGCCCATAGTCGTCGAGTGAATCACTGGGAGCTCCATATGCAAGCATCCTCATCGCTGTCGTGCACTTCTGGATGGAGGTGAATCCAAGAGCGCTAGTGCAATCCATCTTGCACTTGAAGTAGTTGTGGAACACCCGGATGGAATTCACAATCCTGAGGAAGAGATTTCGGCTCATTCGAGAACGGCGCCGAAATGTTCTCTCGCCATGAAGTGGAGCATCGGCGAAGTAGTCGGAGTAGAGCATGCAGTAGCCTTGGAGACGATGCCGGTTCTTTGCTTTCATCCGCCCCGGCGCCGAGCCACCTCGCCGCGGCTTTTCATTGCTCGCCAGCAGCTGGCCAAGGGCGGCGAGCACCATGAGATGCTCTTCTTCCTGGACGTCGGCCGCGGCTTCCTCCTCTAGCAGCGCGGTGAGCTCTTCCTCCTCATCCGAGTCCATCGCCGAGGCAGGCAAAACACCGAACACCTTGCGCTCGGTGGGCGTGTACCCGCCGTTAAACCGCGCCTCCGCGGCCGGAAACGGCGGCCGGAAATGCCCAGCTGCTATGGGAGGGGCTGCCGCGGCGAAGCGCTGCTATTTTCCGGCGGGGAATGGCTATCTAGCAGAGTAGGCCGGCGGCCGTCGCCGGGATATAGCTAGTAGTGGCCGAGGGCGCGGGGGGTGCGAGGCGAGTCGGGGGAAGAAAACCTTGATTTTTCCGCTGTCGGTGTGGGCTAGGCATGCTTTTCCCTAGCGTCGGAGCCCCCAACTGCTCCCCAGCACGTCGGGTTCGGCCTGTGACTGCCGGGCGGAAAAAAGGTCCGAATCAGTGATTTTTGGCGTCCTGGGGGCGTGACTGGGCCGTTTTTCTGGCGCCGGCGCCAAAAAAGTGGCCTGGGGGGCCCTGTTGGGGGCGCGGCTGGAGATGCCCTTAGTCATACTAGGAGGGGGAAGGAAGGAGTGGGAGAGGGGGAAGGCAAGGGGGGCGCCGCCTCCCCCTTCCTTGTCCTATTCGGACTCAAGGGGAGGGGGCGCGCGGCTTGCCCTGGCCGACCCCTCTCTCTCTCCACTAGGGCCCAACAAGGCCCATTAAACCCCGGGGGGTTCCGGCAACCCACCCCCCTGGCACTCCGGTAAAATCCCGATTTCACCCGGAACTATTCTGATGTCCAAATATAGTCTTCCAATATATCAATCTTTATGTCTCGACCATTTCGAGACTCCTCGTATGTCCGTGATCATATCCGGGACTCCGAACTACCTTCGGCACATCAAAACACATAAAACTCATATGACAGATCGTCACCGAGCGTTAAGCGTGCGGACCCTATGGGTTCGAGAACTATGTAGACATGACCGAGACTCGTTTCCGGTCAATAACCAATAGCAGAACCTAGATGCTCATATTGGCTCCTACATATTCTACGAATATGTTTATCGGTCAAACCACATAACAACATACGTTGTTCCCTTTGTCATTGGTATTTTACTTGCGCGAGATTCGATCGTCGGTATCTCAATACCTAGTTCAATCTCGTTACTGGCAAGTCTCTTTCCTCATTCCGTAATACATCATCCCGCAACTAACTCATTAGTTGCATTGCTTGCAAGGCTTATAGTGATGTGCATTACCGAGAGGGCCCAGAGATACCTCTCCGACAATCGGAGTGACAAATCCTAATCTCGATCTATGCCAACCCAACAAGTACCTTCGGAGACACCTGTAGAGCACCTTTATAATCATCCAGTTACGTTGTGACGTTTGGTAGCACACAAAGTGTTCCTCCGGTATTCGGGAGTTGCATAATCTCATAGTCATAGGAACATGTATAAGTCATGAAGAAAGCAATAGCAATATACTAAACAATCAAATGCTAAGCTAACAGAATGGGTCAGGTCAATCACATCATTATCTAATGATGTGATCCCGTTAATCAAATGACAACACATGTCTATGGCTAAGAAACTTAACCATCTTTGATTCAACAAGCTAGTTAAGTAGAGGCATACTAGTGACACTCTGTTTGTCTATGTATTCACACATGTACTAAGTTTCCAGTTAATACAATTCTAGCATGAATAATAAACATTTATCATGACATAAGGAAATATAAATAACAACATTATTATTGCCTCTAGGGCATATTTCCTTCACATAGAGGGCTAGCTGTTGAATCCTATGTTGGGACTCTTTGGTCGAATCCATGGCGCAGTGTTGCTTCGGCCACTGCTGCTCCTTTCCCTCCCTAGTTCCTCGTCTTCAGTAATCAGGTGATCCGGCGTGCCAGAAGAAACCCTGCCATCAAGCTGGATGCTCATGATGAGGATCTTGTGCACTACCAGTGGTGGATTTGGAGGAGCCATGATGCCCATGTCGAATGGTCGGCTTCTTCCAACGACCCATCGCATTCTCAGGCCGAAGGGCGGCCAAAATCATTCCTCCTGGCCATGATGTCATATGGGAGAGGCAATGTTGCTTCATGGCGGTGTCTATGGCAACCTGCTGTAGAGATCTTGATGGGACCAAGTGGTCTTGTCCCTGGCGACGGCGAGATTGGAGCCATCGTGAGGAAGCTTTGGACCCGGTCGAGTTTTTATTTTCTGTATAGGGTCTTCTTTGTAAAACGATGGGACCTATTTGTCATTTCCACTTTTCTATAGGGTCTTGTGTGTTTATGTTGTATCCACCATATACCTGGCCATTCCTCGGGCTTGGCCGGGCCTAACCAAGCCCGACGCAAAAAAACCAGGCCCGCGCCTGGCCCGGCCCGAGTGTCGGGCCTAAAACCAGGCCCAAGCCTGACCCGCCAGTGTAAAAGCCAGCCGAGCCTTCGGCTGGGCCTCTTTCTTAACACGCTAATATGGCGGGCCCGGCCTTCAGGCTTGAAATCTAGGCCCGAGCCCGGCCCGTGGACAAGGTCGGGCCGGGCCAAGTCGGGCTTTTTCGGGCCGGGTTGGGTCCGGTCGACCGGGCCGTGCTGCCCATGGCTAGGTCTAATCCACCGATTTGACTAAATAAAAGCTTAGGGCTCGTTCGGAATGAGGAGAGAAAAAACTACCAGGAACTAGATAATACCCCGTGCTTTGCTGCGGGATATATTAGCTTAAATTCTTTTGAAGGTGTATGTATAACAAATAAAAAAGGCAATGATTGTACGAAGAAAAAAGGTATAATACCAGGCGAGGCATTGGTCGAAAAAAGTTAAACTATCATGTTTCATCACGAAGTTAAGTTGTAAGCAATTAAATTATATGGCTCAAATTTGAAACTTAGCAGATGAGGAGCTCGTAAAATAAGACCACATTATGGTTCTGATATTTTCGTACAAAAATATGCATTCAAAAAAGTTGAAAGCACAATTTATGTACACACATACAACAGGGAAGTTCAAAGAGCAATTTATTGTATGAAAATTAATAACGGAAGTTACATAGTTGAACAGTTTCAGAAGTCTGTAGCCGGGGATTCATTCCGACATATGCAAATAACATTAGGCTATATCCGTTGGGTGTGCAAAAGAGACATGCTTAATTAGTTGAAGCACCTGACTAATATTCAAAGAACCTTTCCCTCTAGATATACCTAGAGGCATACATCAGCCAAAAAAATTGTACAGCAAATTCCATGGATATGAGATGAACAATCATCAGTTCACTCCTGAGCAAATGCACCCGGGAGCCAAAACGGCACTCTTAATGTTATATATACTTTCACGCAGTTCAATTAGTTTCAGTAAGGGGAGTACTACTACTAATGAGTACCCATCTCATGTGGGGAAAAATATTCTATTGAATTCAAAAGTTGCTACCACTGTCACCAACACGAACAAAGAAGGAATGCGCCCACATGTCCATACAACATAGTTCCAAGAACACAATGGAGTTTAGGATACCGATTCATACTGTCCAATGAATTCTGTCGGAGTGCAGAAAGTGAATCCAGAGAGGAACGAAATGGTATCTACATGCAGTCGGCATCATAGATACCCAGCAAGTGGCAGAGCCTCTAGCCAAGCTTCTTCATATCAGGATGGTGAAGGCTTCATGGCCTCATGGGAATGAAAATCAAGCAAATCCGTGGCTTCCTCTTACCAATAGTCTATTCAAATCAAGTGGAACATGGCCAGGAACTCGTTCTCTACCCTGTCCATCCCTTGATCCAGCTTCATGTGGCTTTGGACGTCTTTGTGGGTGGTTGTGTTGAGGCGGTGGGAGGGCGATCGTATGCACTGCTTCGCGATGACGATGAAGCTGACCGACGATTCGCTGTCTGCGGAGTCCTAGAAGTTGTGGCCTTGTTGCTGCCAGCCAATGGCTCTTGTTGGTGTTGTTGATCCCCCGTCGGCGCTACCGGCAACCTACTGGCAGCGGCATGCAGCTGCTAGTGCCAGTAATAGAATGTCCTAGCGGGAGCAGCTAGTGGTGCACCATGATAGTGAGCAGGGCCACAGCCGCGGCGCGGTGAGCGGGTAGGTGAGGACGCTCAGCTTCTTGCCGGCGAGCTGGACCTGATGATGTTTCTACTTGCCTGTCGGTGCCGGTGTCCTCGATAACTCAGGGAGACGTCGACGATGGCTTTTGAGAGAGGAAGCATGGGCACTGCAGTGGAGGAGGAACACCTGGCTATGGGAAGTCGCCGCTGGAGGAAGACTGGTAGCATAGCTGATGAAGGGATAGCATTAGTTTGGAGCGCAGGCGAATCGAAAGAGGGACGGGGGATTTATATGGAGATGAAGGAGAGGAGCCGAGGGGCCTTGTGCATCGGTTACCCTGAAAATCCATCAAGATATTACTGAGGTTTCATGGAGATTAGGGAAGCCGAAGATGGAGTGGGAAATCAAGAGGCGTTTTGATACAGGACCCCGAGGGACAGAAGGAAGCGGTGGGATGGGTATCGATCTGGGAGTGGATAAAGAATCGGCGATCGCCCAGCATAGTAACTTCCGCAGTAAACATATCGGTATGTGCTGACGAAAGGAACAAAAAAAATATCACCAACGAAGGGATGCGTTTCTAAACCTGATGGGAAAAAATAAAGATGGCATTGCTGATGTGGCATATGAGATGAGGTGGATATGCTGCTTGTAAAGGAAATGGATTGGTTCTCTCTACAAACTGAACGCTGACATGGCATGATGATATGAACGGTGTACATGTTGAGAGAATTTGTAATAGTGGGAATTAACTTCTTAAGAATGTAAGATTCGTGAAGACATAAGATTGCCATAGTAAAACTCAGGAATAGAAAAATGGGAGGACCGAAACAGGAACACGACGTTCGGATCAGCGGAGAGAAGAACACGGAAACTGACACAAAGCTCATTAAAAAAATTGAATAGTACGTTGTGTGATGGACATTGACATGGTGATGATTTTTTTATGGGAAACGCTTACCATCACCTGGCGGATGAGAACGGCTGCGTCCATCACCTTCCCTGCATGACACGTGTCCAACTGAGCCCGCATACCGTCCTTCATCAAACGCGATTCTGCAACAGTGGCTATGTTTCTGAAACATATGTTGTGTTGCAATGGTCTACGATTGGTCAATTAATGTTTTACAGCAAAACCTCTGTTGCGGAATGTTTTTGCAACAAGACCTCAGTTGCAAAAAAAAACTCAGTTGTAAATTTTTTCCAACAAAATAGCCAATGCAAAAAAATTCTGCAACAAGACTTATCTACTACCCCTATAAAAGAAAGAGAAGGCGGAGAACCAAATCATCCCACCCATCCATCAGCAAAATCCAATGGCCCTTAATCCTTCGGTGTTTAACCCTGCAAACCACGCATCAAGCCATTGATCGATAACCCAACCCCGCCGTTTATTTTTTTTAAAAGGACAAAACCGATCGCACGACTCTCGTCCCTGCGCGCACGACCTCCCTCTTCACACGACTCTCGCCCCTGCGCGCACGGCCTCCCCCTCCTCCTCCTCCCGCGCCGTTCGCCGTCCCACAAACTCCGGCAGCCGTTAGCCGCCCTTCGCCGCGGGAGCCGCTGTAGGAGCCGCTCGCTACTGGAGCCACCGCAGGAGCAGCCGCGGGAGCCGCTCTCCGCTGCAGCCGCCGCCCACAGGAGCCGTCGCGGGAGAAGCCGCGAGGGCCACTCGCCACTGGTGCCACCGCGGGTCGCCCTTCGCCATGGTGGCCGCCGAAGCCGCCCTGCCCCTGGATCCGCTCGCTGCTGGACACAGCTGGAGCCGCCCCGCCCTTGGATCCGCTCGCCGCTGTTCACCGCCGGAGCCGCCCATCGCACTCCCACTCAGCTTGGCCTCCGCCCGCCGCCCCCGGTCCTCAAGCAAGTAAGTTTGCCTTGCGTTCTGAAGCTCAACTATTTCTAATCTGCAGACTAATTACCTTAGAGTCTAATGAACCGTCAATTGGATGGACTGATGAAGCACAAGGGAGAAAGATGTGGTTGTGTCTAGACTCCAAAGAGGGCAAAATAGTTCAATAATTTTCGAAAAATATGGTATTGCCTGAGATATGATGCTTGCACACAAGAGAAGTTCATGCTTGTGATTGCAAAATCGGTGTATATGTAAAGATCTTGTCCTGGCTTCATGAATTGGCTGGGATTTTTGAAAAGTCTCACTTGGGCAGGACAAGTATGGTCTTGATTATATGTATGTTGAATTTCCCACTTTTCTTTTGAGCAGGCTACTTCAATTTTAGGTGAGCTGGCAGGGATCACAAGCATCAATGTTGCATTCCTAAATCTCACATACACAGGTAAGTAATATTCTCCCTCACATAAAGTCCTTTTAGTGCATGTATAGAGTTTTGCTCACTTTCTTTCCGTGGCACCGTATAGTTTATACCTCAGAGAGGTCATTTTAGTGCATGATGTTCTGGTGTAGCTACCATTAGCTTTACTGGAGCAGAGCAACATTTAATAGGAATTCCACCATAAATATTTACCCAAATACAACATTCTTTTCTGAAATTTGAGTTTTTTCTAGAAGGTTTAGGATCTAAGGATGAGCCATCAGTGGTACTGATTATACAACGAGTTTGTACAAAATGTTTGCTGGTGTTGGGTGTTTACCTTTTATGACTTCTGTATCCCCTTATTGTGTTCTCTGTTTCTAGAAAGTAGGCCATTTGTTCCAGGCTTTCAAGTTTCTGCTATAGCCTGAAGGAGAAAGAGTTCATTATTGACCAACAGTTAAAAGCAGGTTCAGCTTTTTACCTCATTTTCCTTCCCCATGTAGCACTTTCTGTTAGTTCGAACAATATCTCAATGCATTATTTACACACCTAGCTTGTGCTCTGTGACCAGAATTGGTAAACTGTAGCCGTGATAATACTACACTGTATTTAGAAATAGCAGGAGGAGATAAAAGCTAGGTGTTGCATATAGGCCGGTGGTGAACCCTTTTAGAGCTGACCTTCCTTCAAAGTTGGATATCATCTACAGTAACCTCACCGCATCTATTTCCATAGATCAACTGAACAAACAAAAGGCACTTAAGAACTTTACTGCTATCCAGGATGTGTTGCCTGACCATCTAAGCGAACTGGCCCACTATGCTAAGGAATTAGGACAGCTCAGTTACTTGATCGGACTGTTTAGCATGCAGAAATTGGAAGCAGGCTTAGAAAAACACCAACAAACTTGAAAGTAGGAAAAGATGCACCCACTCACCATTATTATCTTCCAGTGATAATTTTAGGCTTGTACCAGGAAACTTGAAGAGGCAATTTTAGTTGGTGATGTGCTTTAAAATTTCATATTGATGTTCGGTGTTTCTCCATAATCATGTCTTCTATTTTTTTTAGAATTTTCTAGCATATGAACTATCACATGAATTTTCCTAGCTCCACTAGCCTGCATATTAGTTTTTCTGAAGAAATCAGCTTTGCTGGTTTCAGTAAGCGTCAACGGCATTCCTAGCTAGGGCCAACAACAATAAGGTGAGAGCTATCACAGTGACAGATATAATGCTAGAGGAGCTGAATTGCTTACCTTCTGATGATATTCTAATGAGGGATCCGTAGTTTGTTTCTAGCAATATTTGTGTCATTTCCTTAATTCCATGGTTATGTAGTTATAATTACTCTCTTATTCCATATACGTTTGTCTAGGAAATTGGAGGAGCTGATTCTATATTGGTTCCTTGTTGACCTCTGACCCTGTTGATGCTGTTCTGTATTGTAGAGGTATAAATTTCAAACCTCAAATTTCCAACAATATTTAAATCTGAAGTAATAGTTCTGCATTAGTGTCATCTTTAAGGCTCAGAAACACAACCTATCATACAATCTGAATTTTGACCATTTCACACACACAACCTATCATTTGTGGTTCCGTTAGTATCACATATAATCCAATACTTGGACAATACATACTTCTACAAGACAATGCCTTTTAGTTGGGCTGAATTATACGATATTTACATATCAATGTTATTGCTCATAGTCATTTGCCAATGTTGTGCAAATGGTTTCCACCAAAGAACATGTAGTATTATTTTTAAATTTGTGATAGGTTATGTTCTTCTTTTTTTACTTGCTTCCTCATCTCATTCTTGATAACCGGAGCGCCATTGCTTTCCTTTAAAATAATGTATGTTGGCAAAAAGAAGGTTTTATAGCTCTCGAATCCTTGAAAGTTGTGTTCTTCTTTTATGTCTTTAATAGCATGAACAAATATATGTTCAGGTGATAGCACTTGTGGAAGGATTAGCCCACCAGTGCTCAGAGGGAACGTGCATTCTAAGCTACTCCCTCCGTTCTAAATTACTCGTTGCAGAAGTGGATGTACCTAGAACTAAAATATATCTAGATACATCCATACCTGCGACAAGTAATTCGGAACGGAGGGAGTAGATGGTGCTCTGCTCCAGCCTTCAACAAGTCAATCTTGTTTAGTACTATGGAGTGCAAACTATGCAGATGATGTTTGTGTTTATAAGTTTCTACTAAAACACATATAACTCTTTGTGTGAGTCAGGTGCCCCCTTTCTCATACAATTGAGCCGTGTTCACTTTGAGTGTAACTTGTAGCCTTGTAAATTAAAGAGAACATGTGTTGATTCCCCAGTTTATAGCTGAAACCTTGCACGCCAAAGTTGAACAAGATATGATTGAGCTAAAGATATTCAAATCCAATGCTGAGGCTAATATCGTAGCTATGCCCAAGGCTTTGAATAAAATAATCTTGTGTGTTGCTCGGATGGAGATATTGGAGCAATTTAGTGTGAATATACACCCCTTTTTCAACGAGAAAGGAACTAACAGTGATATGTGCTTTTGTTTGTGTGTTTAAGCATAATGCTTTTGTTTTATGTTTGGACATATAAGGCTGCGTAGAACCACGTTGTGAGAACAAACATAAATAGATGATTGCCAGAGAATAATAATATTAGTCGAGACGTGCGTTGCACGTGCATGCTTACTAGTGTTACAGAAATAGTTCCGTAACAGTACCTGTGTTTCAATAAGTGAGGCGCCCTCAACTGCTCGATTCAGCTGATCTGACGGCTCGCAACTGAAAAAGATCAGCCGGCGGACGCGCTGCGCTTCTCTCTTCTTGCCTCGGGCCTATGCGAAAAAAAGAGCTACAGGGGCAGATGTTTCTTTTCCATTGGAATCTGGTCAAGATGGCTACCTTTCCGCTGGTTTCCTGCTCAGGCTTCCTTCGTTCCGAACGCATCGAGTGTGAAAAAAACAGCAAGAACTTCATTCCTTTGGTTTTGGACCTTTGTGCCGTTAAAAAAAGGAAAGGAAAAAACAACTATACAAACAAGCATCATATATCGTATGCAACATATGCTTGACCTACACACATGTTCAGACATCAAAACCTGTTCACTAATCAGGGCGTCATATTTCAATAACCAAACTTTACATCAATGCATCATACCTAGAGGCTTAGCGGGCTAAATGACTCAAAGTTAGCACTATTGTGCGAAATAGTGGGCTATTACCGTTATTCTCAATTTAGCGTTAAAAGTGCATAACTTTAATGGGAGAGCTCTCAAAAAGTCATAGTGAAACTACATCGGGCTATTTAAACTTTGCTGAGAAGTCCTATGAACAATACCTCTGTGTGCAAAACCGCTTGTTGCCGCCGCCGCCCTCAGATGCACAATACCTTGGGGTGCGCAAAACCAAACTGAACCGGATTTTTTTTTTCAAGTTTCAGTTTCAGTTTTGAAATCTGAAAACCATTTGCATTTCATTTTTTTTGGAGAAACCGAAAACCATTTGGTTGAATTGAATTAACCGAAATTGAGGTTTTTTGGGCTCAAAAGTGTAACAGGAAGCTATAGTTCAATACTTTCTAGCCCATTTAGTGTTTCAATTTACGTGATTAGCCTGATTGCTTATCCAACGTCCCTTCTTTATCTTTTTCTAATTGTTTTTTTCCTCGTTGTGATATACTCCCTCTGTTCCTAAATATTTTTCTTTTTAGAAATTTTAGAGTGTAGATTCGCTCATTTTGCTCCGGATGTAGTCACTTGTTGAAATCTCTAGAAGGAGTATATCATGTATTTACACATGGAAAAGTGATGTGTTGGCTAAAATATTCGCATCAACTTTGGTTAATTTGGTTATTACCGGAACTGAATCAAAAGTAAATGGTTATTACCGAAACCGAACCGTATGTAGGTATAAAACCGTATAAACCGAACTGAATCCACACCCTGAACAATAGCTACTTGAAAGTTCTGCATTTTCCTTCTTCTTTTTTTGACGCGTCAACGGCGGGCTTACGCCTGCCTGAACATTTATTAACCACCGTCAAAGTGTTACAAGCATAGGGAACAGAAATACAGTGGGTTTTGGGGAAGGGAAAAAGCAAAAGGAAAAGATTACATTATGCCATGGGACTACATTCTCCCGGCTAGATGGTACAACATGGAGCCCCAGTCACGGAGCATAATTTGCCTCTGTGGTTTCTAGCAACGATGGGACCAAAGTCGAAGATCGTCGGCTGCCGAACTAGCAATAGTGTGGGGCTGGAGTTGTTGGTTTCGGAAAACCTTGGCGCTTCGTCTCTTCCAAATGTTCTAGAGAACGGCCATCATAATTGTCGATCGTGTCTTGTTGTTGAAATCGCCCTCCCAAGCATGTAGTAGTCCATGCGGTGTATGATGGCAAAGGTTGTTTAGTTCTGCCCAGAGCGGAGCTAGGTGATCAATGGTTTCACATTGGTTACAGAAGGTGCAGTCGGCGTTGGTGGCAATGCCCCGTCTGAAGCGCCTAGCATTCGTGAACAAGCGGTCCTTGTTGGCGAGCCAGACAAAAATTCGGCATTTATTCGGTGCGTAGTTTCTCCAAATGGTTGGCGCAAGGTTGTCCTTGGGCCGCGACTTCCAAACCGCTTGGTAGGCCAGCTTAGTGGTTAACGGTTTGCCTGCCTCCCTCAAAATTCTTCTGTCAGCAACCTGCAAATTCACGTTTACCGAAGCCAAAACATTGCATAGATCATAAAACTCGCACTCAGCCGTGTGAGACAGCCTGGGGGTCAGGTCCAAGGTTAGGTTGTTCGAGACCAAAGCACGAGCCACCGGAGTGTGGATCCGATTGGAGTGAGAGAATAGAGCCGGGAAAAGCTGTGCTAGGGTTTGGGTGGTGTTAGGGAGCCAAAGGCCGAGCCTATTGGAAATATGCCCTAGAGGCAATAATAAATTAGTTGTAAATATGCCAAAGGTCATGATAATCGTTTATTATCCATGCTAAATTTGTATTGATAGGAAACTCAGATACATGTGTGGATACATAGACAACACCATGTCCCTAGTAACACTAGTAGAAAACGGAGCTTTAAAACTGGTTTGTAAATATGCCAAAGGTCATGATAATCGTTTATTATCCATGCTAGAATTGTATTGATAGGAAACTCAGATACATGTATGGATACATAGACAACACCATGTCCCTAGTAACACTAGTAGAAAACGGAGCTTTAAAACTGGTTTGTAAGGGCCTTTAGTGCCGGTTATGGAACCGGCATTAAAGTGTGGGCACTAAAGTCCCCCCCCCTTTAGTGTGGGCGCTAAAGTGCCACCACGTGGCGTGAGCTCACGCCCTGGTATGGGGGACCTTTAGTACCGGTTGGCGGTACTAAAGGTTTTTTTTTGAATTTTTTTTTGAAAATTTTGGAAAAAAATTGATTTTTTTTCGATTTTTAATTTTTCTGAATTATTTGATGATTTAGTCTCTAATCACCTCTATTAACTGCTCAAGTGTGGATCACTCATTCCAAATCATCTAACTTCCCGACCGGTCACCCATCCCTCTCACTACTCCAGCCCGAGCACGCTTAACTTTCGGATTCTATTCTCCTTCGTTTCCAAGTCTGCACTTATTGTTTTCCTGACAATAGTAAGATGTTAATCCTATTAATCCTCAGGAGTTTAGCTTGAGCATGAAGTCACACATTACACCGTTTGAGTTTGAAACTATTATTCTAAAAAAACAGTAATTATTTAGTAACGCTAATATTTATTGAATAAGTTTGACCATAGTTTGACCACAGTTTGACCATAGTTTGACCAAATTTGACCAAAATTCAAAAATTGAAATAATTATTTAGTAACACTAATATTCTTGAATAATTATGTAGTAACATTAATACTTCTTGAATAAGTAGTTTGACCAGATTTAACCAATTTTTTAAAAAAAACTGAAATTTGACCATATCTTTTTTTCCTTTTGGAATTTGAGGATTCTAAAAAATTCCAAACACGCCATAGGCTGTCTCCATTGGATGCGGATTTTCGTGCTGAATTTTTTGATATATTATATGTTTTTTTCCGACATCGTATGCAAAAGTTATAGCCGTTTTACATTTTCCCTACACTTTTTGCAAAACATGTCCAAATTTAAGTTTTCAAATTTTCCTAACTAGTAGATGTAGTAATATAACTACCTCTCGAAGGATTTTATTTTTTGAAGTTTTTATCATTTTCTTTTGATTTTTTCAAAACTGAAATGGCGATACACAGGGGGGGTAGAGTTTGAAAATTGCCCTATAGTGCCGGTTTGTGTCTTCAACCGGGACTATAGGTTAAGACTCTGTAATGCCGGTTGGTGACGCAAACCGGTACTATAGGTTAGACCTTTAGTACCGGTTTGTGTCACAAACCGTCACTAAAGGGGCTCGTGGGGCCCTGGCCGGACGCCAGCCTGCCACCACCCCTTTAGTACCGGTTCGTGGCACGAACCGGTACTAACGGTTCATTACGAATCGGCACTATTGCTCACATTAGTGCCGGTTTTTTTACAAACCGGCACTAATGTGCTTCACGTTTGACCCATTTTCTACTAGTGTAAGCCTCTAGTTGATTAGCTCGTTGATCAATAGATGGTTACGGTTTCCTGACCATGGACATTGGATGTCGTTGATAACGGGATCACATCATTAGGAGAATGATGTGATGGACAAGACCCAATCCTAATCCTAGCACAAGATCATGTAGTTCGTATGCTAAAACTTTTCTAATGTCAAGTATCGTTTCCTTAGACCATGAGATTGTGCAACTCCCGGATACCGTAGGAGTGCTTTGGGTGTGCCAAACGTCACAACGTAACTAGGTGGCTATAAAGGTGCAGTACGGGTATCTCCGAAAGTATCTGTTGGGTTGGCACGAATCGAGACTGGGATTTGTCACTCCGTGTAATGGAGAGGTATCTCTGGGCCCACTCGGTAGGACATCATCATAATGTGCACAATGTCACCAAGGAGTTGATCACGGGATGATGTGTTACGCAACGAGTAAAGAGACTTTCCGGTAACGAGATTGAACAAGGTATCGGGATACCGACGATCGAATCTCGGGCAAGTATCGTACCAATAGACAAAGGGAATTGTATACGGGATTGATTGAATCCTTGACATCGTGGTTCATCCGATGAGATCATCGTGGAGCATGTGGGAGCCAACATGGGTATCCAGATCCCGTTGTTGGTTATTGACCGGAGAGTTGTCTCGGCCATGTCTGCATGACTCAGGGTCTACACACTTAAGGTTCGATGACGCTAGGGTTATAGGGAAAGTATGTACGCGGTTACCGAATGTTGTTCGGAGTCCCGGATGAGATCCCAGACGTCACGAGGAGTTCCTGAATGGTCCGGAGGTAAAGATTTATATATGGGAAGTCCCGTTTTGGTCACCGGAAAGGTTTCGGGTGCTATCGGTAACGTACTGGGACCACCGGGGGGGTCCCGGGGGTCCACCAGGTGGGGCCACCAGCCCTAGAAGGCTGTGTGGGCCAAGTGTGGGAGGGGACCAGCCCTAGGTGGGCTGGTGCGCCCCCCACCAAGGCCCAAGGCACAAGGGAGAGTGGGAGGGGGCAAACCCTAGGTCCAGATGGGCCTTAAGGCCCCCCCTAGGTGCGCCCCCCTCTCTCCCCCCCTGGCCGCCACCCTAGATGGGTTTTGGGGCTGCCGCCGCCCCTAGGGAGGGAACCCTAGATGGGGACGCAGCCCCTCCCCTTCCCCTATCTATACTTGAGGTATTGGGGGCTGCAAGACACACGAGATTATCTCCCTCTTGGCGCAGCCCTACCTCTCTCCCTCCTCGTCTTTCGTAGTGCTTGGCAAAGCCCTGCTGGAGTTCCGCGCTCCTCCACCACCACCACGCCGTCGTGCTGCTGCTGGACGGAGTCTTCCCCAACCTCTCCTTATCCCCTTGCTGGACCAAGGCATGGGAGACGTCACCGGGCTGCACGTGTGTTGAACGCGGAGGCGCCGTGGTTCGGCGCTTAGATCGGAATCAAGTACGAATCCTTCATCCGCGTTCTTGCAACGCTTCCGCTTAGAGATCTACAAGCGTATGTAGATGCACTCCCCTTCCCCTCGTTGCTAGATTACTCCATAGATTGATCTTGGCGATGCGTAGAAAATTTTAAATTTCTGCTACGATCCCCAACAGTGGCATCATGAGCTAGGTCTATGCATAGTTTCTATGCACGAGTAGAACACAAGTTGTTGTGGGCGTCGATTTTGTCAATTTACTTGCCGTTACTAGTCTTATCTTGATTCGGCGGCATCGTGGGATGAAGCGGCCCAGACCGACCTTACACGTACGCTTACGTGAGACTGGTTTCACCGACTGACATGCACTAGTTGCATAAGGTGGCTAGCGGGTGTCTGTCTCTTTGATGAAAAGGGTCCTTATGAAGGGTAAATAGAAATTGGCATATCACGTTGTGGTTTTGGCGTAGGTAAGAAACGTTCTTGCTAGAAACCTATAGCAGCCACGTAAAAACTTGCAACAACAATTAGAGGACGTCTAACTTGTTTTTGCAGCATATGCCTTGTGATGTGATATAGCCAGAAGGATGTGATGAATGATATATGTGATGTATGAGATTGATCATGTTCTTGTAATAGGAATCACGACTTGCATGTCGATGAGTATGACAACCGGCAGGAGCCATAGGAGTTGTCTTAATTTATTTATGACCTGCGTGTCAACATAAACGTCATGTAATTACTTTACTTTATTGCCAAAGCGTTAGCCATAGTAGCAGAAGTAATAGATGATGAGACAACTTCAAGAAGACACGATGATGGAGATCATGATGATGGAGATCATGGTGTCATGTCGGTGACAACGATGATCATGGAGCCCCAAAGATGGAGATCATAAGGAGCAAAATGATATTGGCCATATCATGTCACTATTTGATTGCTTGTGATGTTTATCATGTTTTACATCTTATTTTCTTAGAACGACGGTAGCTTAAATAAGATGATCCCTCGCAATAATTTCAAGAAAGTGTTCCCCCTAACTTTGCACCGTTGTGAAGGTTCGTTGTTTCGAAGCACCACGTGATGATCGGGTGTGATAGATTCTAACGTTCGAATACAACGGGTGTAAGCCAGATTTACACACGCAATACACTTAGGTTGACTTGACGAGCCTAGCATGTACAGACATGGCCTCGGAACACGAAAGACCGAAAGGTCGAGCATGAGTCGTATAGAAGATACGATCAACATGAAGATGTTCACCGATGTTGACTAGTCCATCTCACGTGATGATCGGACACGGCCTAGTTGACTCGGATCATGTTTCACTTAGATTACTAGAGGGATGTCTATCTGAGTAGGAGTTCATTAAATAATTTGATTAGATGAACTTAATTATCATGAACATAGTCTAAATTGTCTTTGCAAATATGTTGTGGATAAATAGCTCACGCTTTAGCTCCCTGTTTTTATATGTTCCTAGAGAAAAGACTAAGTTGAAAGATATTGTAAGCATTGACGCGGACTAGGTCCGTTGCCTGAGGAGTGTCCTCATTGCTACACAGAAGGCTTATGTCTTTGATGCACCGCTCGGTGTGCCAACCCCTCCAGCGTCGTCTGTGGATGTTATGAACATCTGACAGATACGTCCTGATGACTACTTGATAGTTAACTGCACCATACTTTACGGCTTAGAATCGGGATTCCAATGACGTTTTGAACGCCATAGAACATATGAGATGTTCCAAGAGCTGAAATTGGGATTTCAGGCTCATGCCCGTATTGAGAGGTATGAGACCTCTGACAAGTTATTTGCCTACAAGATGGAGGAGAATAGCTCAGCTAGTGAGCATGTGCTCAGAATGTCTGGGTACTACAATCACTTGAATCAAGTTGGAGTTAAACTTCCAGATAAGAGAGTGATTGATAGAGTTCTCTAGTCACTATCACTAAGCTACTAGATCTTCATGATGAATTATGACATGCAAGGGATGGAGATGATTCCGGAGCTGTTCGCGGTGCTTAAGACCGCAAAAGGTAGAAATCAAGAAGGAGCATCAAGTGTTGATGGTTTAACAAGACCACTGGTTTCAATAAGGGCAAGGGCTAGAAGGGAAACTTCATGGATGGCAAACCAGTTGCCGCTCCAGTGAAGGAACCCAAGGTTGAACCCAAACCCGAGACTAAGTGCTTCTATTGTAGGGGGAACGGTCACTAGTAGCGGAATTACCCCAAATGCATGGTAGATAAGAAGGCTGGCAACTTCAACAAAGTATATACGTATTATTAATGTGTACCTCACTAGTACTCCTGGTAGCACCTGTGTATTGGATACCGGTTCAGTTGCTATTATTGGTGACTTGAAGCAAAAGCTACGGACTAAACGGAGACTGGCTAAGGGCAAGGTGACGATGTGTGTTGGAAGTGTTTCCAAAGTTGATGAGATCACCATCGCACGCTCCATCTGGCTTCGGGATTAGTATTGAACCTAGATAAATGTTATCAGGTGTCTACGTTGAGCATGAATATGATTAGATCATGTTCATTGCAATACGATTATTCATTTAAGTTAGAGAATAATGGTTATTCTGTTTACATGAATAATACCTTTCATGGTCATGCACCCTATGCGAATGGTTCAGTGAATCTCGGTCACAGTAATACACATGTTCACGCCAAAAGATGTAGATAGTACCACTTTCTTGTGGCACTGCCGCTTAGGTCATATTGGCGTAAGATGCATGAAGAAACTCCATGTCGATGGATGTTTGGAGTCACTTGATTTTGAATCGCTTGACACATGCGAGCCATGCTTCATGGGCAGGATGACTAAGACCCCGTTTTCAGGTACAATGAAATGGGCAAGTGACTTGTTGGAAATCATACATGCTGATGCGTGTGATCCAATGAGAATTGAAGCGTGCGGTGGATATCGCTATTTTCTCATCTTCACTGACGATTTGAGTAGATATAGGTATATTTACTTAATGAAGCACAAGTCTGAAACGTTTGAAAAGTTCAAGCGATTTCAGAGTGAAGTTAAGAATCATCATAACAAGAAGATCATGTTCCTACGATCTGATCAAAGGGGGATTTTCTGAGTTATGAGTTTGGCAATCACTTAAGACATTGTGGAATTGTTTCGCAGTTGAAGCCACCTGGAACACCACAGGGTAATGGTGTGTCCGTACGTCGTAATCGAACCTTATGAGATATGGTGCGATCTGTGACGTCTCTTACCGATCTACCATTTTCATTTTGAGGTTATGCGTTAGAGACAGCTGCATTCACTTTAGATAGGACACCATCTAAGTCCGTTGAGACGACGTCGTGTGAACATTGGTTTGGCAAGAAACCAAAGCTGTCGTTTCTTAATGTTTGGGGCTGCGATGCTTAAGGCTTCAGCCGGAGAAGCTCGAACCCAAAGCGGACAAACACATCTTCATAGGATACCCAAAGGTGACAGTTGGGTACACCTTCTATCTCAGATCCGAGGGCAAATTGTTTGTCGCTAAGAACGGGTCCTTTCTCGAGAAGGAGTTTCTCTCAAAAGAATTGAGTGGGAGGAAGATAGAACTTGATGAGGTTGTCGAACCTTTACTTCAACCAGAGAGTGATGCAACACAGAAAGAAGTTTTATGTGGTGCCTACGTCTGTTGAATAGGAAGTTAATGATAGTGATCATGAAGCTTCGGATCAAGTTGCTATCGAACCTCGTAGGTCGACAAGGATATGTACTACTCCTGAGTGGTACGGTAATCCTGTCTTAGATATCATGTTGTTAGACAACAATGAACCTACGAGCTATGGAGAAGCGATGGTGGGCCCGTATTCCGACAAATGGTTAGAAGCCATGAAATCCGAGATAGGATCCATGTATCAGAACAAAGTACGGACTTGGGTGGACTTGCCCGATGATCAGCAAGCCATTGAGATAAATGGATCTTTAAGAAGAAGACGGACGTGGGCGGTAATGTTACCGTCTATGAAGCTCGACTTGTGGGAAAGAGTCTTTTCACAAGTTCAAGGAGTTGACTACGATAAGAATTTCTCACCCGTAGCGATGCTTAAGTCCGTCGGAATCATGTTAGCATTAGCTGTATTTTTCGATTATGAAATCTGATAGATGGATGTCAAAAACAAGTTTTCTTACCAGTTTTCGTAAGAAAGATTTGTATGTGATACAATCAAAGTTTTGTCGATCCTAAGGATGCAAAAAGGTATGCTGGCTCCAGCGATCCTTCTATGGACTAGAGCAAGCATCTCGGAGTCAGAATATATGCTTTGTTGGAGTGATCAAAGCTTTTAGGTTTATACAATGTTTGCTAGAAACTTGTATTTACAAGAAAGTGAGTGGGAGCACTACAACATTTCTGATAAGTATATGTGGATGACATATTGTTGATTCGAAATAATGTAGAATTTCTAGAAAGCATAAACGGTTGTTTGAAGAGTGATTTTCAAAGGAAGACCTGGATAAAGCTGCTTACATATTGGGCATCAAGATCTATAGAAATAGATCAAGACGCCCGATGATACTTTCAAAGAACGCACACCTTGACATGTTTTTGAAGGAGTTCAAAATAGATCAGTCAAAGAAGGTGTTCTTACCTGAGTTGTAAGGTGTGAAGTTGAGTAAGACTCAAAGATTGACCACGGCAGAAGAAAGAGGAAGGACGAAGGTCGTCCCCTATGCTTTTGTCATAGGCTCTATACGGTATGCCATGCTGAGTACCGCACCAGATGTGTGCCTTGCCACATGTCTGGCAAGAGGGTACAAAAGGTGATCTAGGAGTGGATCACCAGATAGCAGTCAAAATTATCCTTAGAGGAATAAGGAAATGTTTCTCGGTTATGGAGGTGATAAAGAGTTCGATGTAAAGAGTTACGTCGATGCAAGCTTAACACCTATCGAGATAGCTCTGAGTAGATATACCGGATACGTATAATGGAGCAACAATTTGGAATAGCTCCAAGTGGAACGTGGTAGCAGCATCTACGATATGACATAAAGTTTTGCGAAATACATAGGGATCTGAATATTGCAGACCCGTTGACTACAACCTCTCTCACAAACATAACATGATCAAACCCAGAACTCATTGAGTGTTAATCACATAGTGATGTGAACTAGATTATTGACTCTAGTAAACTCTTTGGATGTTGGTCACATGGCGATGTGACCTGTGAGTGTTAATCACATGGTCATGTCAACTAGATTGTTGACTCTAGTGCAAGTGGGAGACTGTTGGAAATATGCCCTAGAGGCAATAATAAATTAGTTATTATTATATTTCATTGTTCATGATAATCGTTTATTATCCATGCTCGAATTGTATTGATAGGAAACTCAGATACATGTGTGGATACATAGACAACACCATGTCCCTAGTAAGCCTCTAGTTGATAAGCTCGTTGATCAATGGATGGTTACGATTTCCTGACCATGGACATTGGATGTCGTTGATAACGGGATCACATCATTAGGAGAATGATGTGATGGACAAGACCCAATCCTAAGCCTAGCACAAGATCGTGTAGTTTGTATGCTAAAGCTTTTCTAATGTCAAGTATCATTTCCTTAGACCATGAGATTGTGCAACTCCCGGATACCGTAGGAGTGCTTTGGGTGTGCCAAACGTCACAACGTAACTGGGTGGCTATAAAGGTGCACTACGGGTATCTCCGAAAGTGTCTGTTGGGTTGGCACGAATCGAGACTGGGATTTGTCACTCCGTGTAACGGAGAGGTATCTCTGGGCCCACTCGGTAGGACATCATCATAATGTGCACAATGTGACCAAGGAGTTGATCACGGGATGATGTGTTACGAAACGAGTAAAGAGACTTGCCGTAACGAGATTGAAGAAGGTATCGGGATACCTACGATCGAATCTCGGGCAAGTATCGTACCGATAGACAAAGGGAATTGTATACGGGATTGATTGAATCCTTGACATCGTGGTTCATCCGATGAGATCATCGTGGAGCATGTGGGAGCCAACATGGGTATCCAGATCCCGTTGTTGGTTATTGACCGGAGAGTTGTCTCGGCCATGTCTGCATGACTCCCAAGCCCGTAGGGTCTACACACTTAAGGTTCGATGACGCTAGGGTTATAGGGAAAGTATGTACGCGATTACCGAATGTTGTTCGGAGTCCCGGATGAGATCCTGGACATCACGAGGAGTTCCTGAATGGCCCGGAGGTAAAGATTTATATATGAGAAGTCCCGTTTTGGTCACCGGAAAGGTTTTAGGTGCTATCGGTAACGTACTGGGACCACCGGGGGGGTCCTGGGGGTCCACCAGGTGGGCCCACCAGCCCAAGAAGGCTGCGTGGGCCAAGTGTGGGAGGGGACCAGCCCTAGGTGGGCTGGTGCGCCCCCCCCCCCCCACCAAGGCCCAAGGCGCAAGGGAGAGTGGGAGGGGGCAAACCCTAGGTCCAGATGGGCCTTAAGGCCCACCCTAGGTGTGCCCCCCTCTCTCCCCCCTTGGCCGCCACCCTAGATGGGTTTTGGGGCTGCCGCCACCCCTAGGGAGGGAACCCTAGATGGGGGCGCAGCCCCTCCCCTTCCCCTATATATACTTGAGGTATTGGGGGCTGCAAGACACACGAGATTATCTCCTTCTTGGCGCAGCCCTACCTCTCTCCCTCCTCGTCTCTCGTAGTGCTTGGCGAAGCTCTGTTGGAGTTCCGCACTCCTCCACCACCACCACGCCGTCGTGCTGCTGCTGGACGGAGTCTTCCCCAACCTCTCCTTCTCCCCTTGCTGGATCAAGGCGTGGGAGACGTCACCGGGCTGCACGTGTGTTGAACGCGGAGGCGCCGTGGTTCGGCGCTTTGATCGGAATCAACCGCGATCTGAATCGCTATGAGTACGACTCCTTCATCCGCGTTCTTGCAACGCTTCCGCTTAGCGATCTACAAGGGTATGTAGATGCACTCCCCTTCCCCTCGTTGCTAGATTACTCCATAGATTGATCTTGGTGATGCGTAGAAAATTTTAAATTTCTGCTACGATCCCCAACACCAGAATGAGGTAGTAGCGCCGTTGCCAAGTTGCACCTGAGTGTTTGAGCGAAAGAAATCAAGGTCTTTCATGATATCCCGCCAGATAGGGGTAGAATGACTATCGTCTGTTCCCACGTCATGGGTGCTAGACCATCCGTACTTGGAGAAAAGGTAGGAAGGTTGTCGCGAAGCCGCACCGTCATGTAGCTTGGAAATGTGTTTGAGGAGGAGGCAAACATTCATTTGCGTTAGAGATAGGAAGCCGAGGCCTCCATTAGTGAAGGGAGCGCACACGATGTCCCAAGCTACTTTGCAGTTACCCTCGGTAACCGTGTCTTGGCCCATCCAGAAGAAGGCTCGACAGCGTTTCTCAATCTCTTGCACAATGCCGGCGGGAAGAAGAAGAACGCTCATAGCATAGGTTGGTAGGGCCCAGAGAACGGAGCGGACGAGAATTGCCCGCCCGGCCAAGGACAAAAGAAGTCCCCGCCAGCCGGCCAAACGTCGATCGACCTTATCGATGATAAAGAAAAAATCCGCTAGAGTGAGTTTGTGGGTGGAGAGAGGCAATCCTAAGTAAGATTGCGGAAAGGAAGCAACCGGGCAACCAAGAATGGCCGCAAGGTTGTTAGATAGCTCTGGGTCGACGTGAATAGGTGCGAAGGTGCTTTTGTGGAAATTGATGGTAAGGCCGGTGGCCTGGGAGAACTGAAGTAGGATTTGCTTGAGGGTCCACAGTTGTGTTGCATCTGGAGGAAGGACAATAAGAGTGTCGTCAGCATATTGCAAGACGGTGCAAGGGATATCATCCGCAATTGGGTGGGAAAGAAGTTCATTTGCGGAGGCCTGGAGGATTAGGCGCTTGAGGACATCAGCAACTATAATGAAAAGATAGGGGGAGAAAGGGTCACCCTGCCGCAAGCCTTGCCGACACGGGAACCAAGGGCCCGGCTTGCCGTTCAGTAACACGGTGGAGGTGGACGAAGAGTTTAGGTGGTCGGCCCAACAACACCAGGACGGTGGAAAACCTTTTGCGCGTAAGATCGCGGCAAGGGCGACCCAAGACACAGAGTCGAAAACCTTGTGGAAATCAAGCTTGATGACGGTTGCGGGGAGGCGCCGTTTAAAACAAGTTTGGACAATGTCTGCAGCATGAACAAAGTTTTCGGCGATCCCACGGCCCCGAATAAAACCGTTTGCTCGTCATGGATGAGGTGGTCGATTAGAGGCTGGGCCTGAAAGGCGAGACACTTAGACGCAAGCTTGACGGAGCAGTTTTGAAGAGACACTGGGCGATAGTTTTCTGGCTTAGCGGGATCGGACTTCTTTGGAAGGAGCACGATGTGAGCTGTGTTCAAACGCATAAGGTCTGCTGAGCCAGCATGAAAGTCATTAAGCAAATTGAGAAGATCCAATTTAACAAGATCCCAGTTGCTTTTGTAAAAAGCGGGGCCAAAACCATCCGGCCCTGGGCTTGCATCGTCCTTCATGGCCCAAAGAGCAGCCTTTATTTCCTCCAAGGTAAAAGGAGCAGAGAGGTTGGAAGCCTGAGCAGGAGTAATTGAGTTCGGGAGAAGTAGACTATCGAGATCAAAGGAAAAGGAGACCGGATGGATTACGCCAATCAGGTTCTTGAAGAAGTTCAAAAGAACAACCTCCTTGTCACAATGCGTAGTGAAGGTAGTGCCATATATTGTTTTCAAGGGATTTGATTTGGTTTTTACGGTGTCTGACCGAGGCACAAATATGAAGGTATGCCGAGTTTTCGTCACCGAAGAGGCAATCCTTAACCTTTGCTCATTGCCTCCAGTAGGCTGCAATGGCAGCATTATGGCGGTGCAATGAAAGCTTGACCGCAAGCCGAAGATCGGATTCGAGAGACGACAACGTTCTGGCCTCTTCCAGCTTGTCCAGGAAGTTGATAGTGGTATGGCAGTTTAAGGCTGAGATCCTAGGCGATCTTCTGTTGGACAACCACTTTTTTGCCATATCCCTGGTACGCTTTAATTTGAGGGAAAGAATTCCAGCAGATCCAAGGTGGGCATGCTGAGGATCGACGCTCCCCCAATTTGCGGCAACCCGTTCCTTGAATAAAGGGACGTTGAGGAGAGAGCGGTCAAGGCGGAAAACCGAAGATCTAGGGATGGAAGTGGCTGCCGTTAGCCGGATGGGGACGTGATCGGAGGTTGTCCTGGCAAGAGAAGAAAGAGAGGTATCCGGGAATTTTGAGGCCCAGTCCACGCTTGCCAGAGCACGATCAAGCCGGACAAGAATGGGCACCTCCTGCTGGTTTGACCAAGTAAAGCGTCTGTCGAGGAGAGGCAGATCCTGAAGCCGGAGAATGTTGATAGTTGAGGCAAAAAGGTTTGCCTCCAGCATATTGAAATGTGTTGTGGATTTGTCCGACGGCCTAAGGGTGACGTTGAAATCCCCAATGACATTCCAAGGGCAGGAGATTTGAGGTTTGAGATCCACGAGGGATTGCAAGAAGAAAGGTTTAGATGCATTTTCCTTTTTAAACCACCACGTATGTCTTTTTCTTACGAAAGTTTGCATGCACTTTCATGGTTGTTGTCAAAATTTCACATGAGTTTGACAAGTGATATTTCCTGGTTCCTTCGTTCAAAAGTCATGTCTTCATGTGGGCTAGGGCGAGGGTGGGGCTACGTCTGTCAGGGTAACTACGGCCCGCGTCGTTTTTTCCCTATATATAAAAAAAGGAAAACCGTCTCCTCTCTGTCTCGCTCTCCTTCCTCCTCCGCCGCCGCCGCCCGCACGCCGTTCGTACCGGACTCGAGCGGAGATCTTCCTCCTCTCCTCTCGGTAAGCTCTAATCCGCTCATCTCCCTTTCATCTTCTTCGTCTGCGTCGTGAAATTTTGAATCATCTTCCTTCCCCGAGCAACCCCGACGCCAAAACCCTACCCGCCTGACCTAGCTCCGACTCCGATGACGAGAGAGACGGTGTTCTTGAGAGCCCTGCTGCTCTAGTGTATGCTATCGAGATGCATCCCCTGCTCTAGTGTTTGCTGCGATGCCTCGACCCCCCTCTAAAACAGCCCTGCTGCTTTGGTTGTGAACTTGTGGTGCTACTGTAGTTGGTGCACCACTGTGTGATCGATGAATTTAACCGATTTCCTTTTGTTTGCACTGCTGTATAATGAATGTAACGGATTTGCCCCCCTCTCATCTACCGCTGTGCAATTGTTCGCATATGGATTGGGTGAATTTTAGCCTCTCTATAATCTACTGTCAGTGTCAGGTAGGAAGGATCACATTGGAGGGTTGCCTGGCCTCATGGAATTTGTTGCTAATCTCATATCTCTTATATGTTAGATCTTATTGTATTATAATTGTCCATCATTACCCGCCTGACCTAGTCCCGTGTCGGTGTTCTTGAGAGCCCTGCTGCTCTAGTGTAGGCTAGCGAGATGCATCTGCACCTCCCCTTGCTACTGCAACGGCGACCAGTGGTGTTCCCCCATACGGTTTGCTGCGATGGCTCGACCGATGGTGTTTCCGATCTGCTTTTGTTGCTGTGCCTGTGTTCCTGGTAATAATTAGTCGTCTTCTGTTGATATTGTGGTTGCTGCACAACTGTATGATCGTACCAATCTTTTCATTACCGCCGCCTCCCCACCCCCCATCCATTCAATTGTTCGCAAATGGACTGTGTGAATTCTAGTGTTTTTTTTCCTTTGCTTGCACAGAAAGCTCCATAGACTGTACTCCTGTATAACAAATCTAACTGATTTCCCGCCCATCGGATCTACCACCATGCAATCGTTCTCATATGTGTTGGGTGTGGTTTTATGTATGTCCCCGATACTTTGTGTTTTTTTTAAATAGAACAATAATAACAAGATAAACAGCAAAGATAGTCCAAAATCGTTATATGTGTTGGTCAGCCTTTGTGACTACATCTCTCTTGCTGTTTCTATGACCTTACCTGTTGCAACCGTTGATATTTTTGTGTAAATGAAGGCTGGGCTTAAGAATCTACACGGTGTTAATTTAGTTCGTAAGGCTGCATATTCTGTTTTCCGGTTATGATCGATGCCTTTTTTTTAGAACATGATCGATACCTTTTGTTGGGTGGCAACTCTGAAGGATGCTCTAGCTAGCTAGCTTCTGTAACAGTGAGTCTTGTTGGCCGATTTGGCATTCGCCTGTATGCTGTCTGTACCAATTCTACCCCTTCCCCTCAACCCAGCATGCCACACCCATGCCTCTGATAGCTCTTAAGCTATTTATAGGTGTCTTAACTCACTTTTGTGCATTCATTTCTCTTATCCACATGATACTATATGATTTACTTTTCATCAGCTGTCTTTGTGAATCTTTCCGCGGTACTGAAATTCAGAGCTGTTTCACTGAATCTTTGCTCGCTACTCAAATTCATAAGCTCGCACATAGATCGTTGTTCTTTTTTAGACAGTTTTTCTGTCGTGTATGTGTCAGAGAAGTTATAGTGCTATTGATATAAAATGAGAAGTTTATATTTAGCAAGAAACAGCAGCAATATTCTCCTTTAGTGTACCACTTAGTTTCCTCAGGGTATAATACAATTTGGTGACTACATAACTATATATGCTGAGACAAATAGGGAAAGTAGAGAAAAACGGCGGCGTTTGTTGCTACCCTGTGAAAAACTGCACTTGACAGGTGTGTTTACCAAATAGAAGTTCACTTGATTGATAATACCATATGTTCCATTTTATTCCCTAGGTAACTCACGGCACCTAACTAGTCTCTACAATGTATAGGACTGAGTATATTATTAATGATTGCTCAAAACTTAACTTGCTAGGCTTAGTGTGGCACCTTGTTCTGCATACACGAAGTATTTATGCAGTACATCTCTCTTCTTGTCTGTACTGTTCTTTTATTTAAATAATGGGCTCTTTCTACTACCTGGAATTGTTGACGCTTTTTGTGTACTGTTCTACAGTCTACATATTGTCTAACAATTAGTGATGTTTGGTTTCCTAGCTCATCCGGGATGCGTATCTTTGTGAAGACCCCCACTGGCAGCACAATCTGCCTCAAGGTCCACTCATCAGACACCCTGTACACTGTCAAGGCAAAGATCCAGCAGCAGTACCGCCTCTTCTTCGATGGGGTGCACCTAGAAGACAACCATACATTGGCCGATTATGGCATCCAGCATGACTCTACGATTGACCTCCAGGAACAAATGCAAATCTACGTGACGGAGACGCGGGCAGGCAGGACCATTGCCCTTGAGGTTGACAGCCTAGACACCAACGGTAACGTGAAGTCCAAGATCCAGGACATGGAGGGCTTTCCCAAGGGCCAGCAGTGCCTCATCTTCGCCAACAAACAGCTGGAGGATGACAACCGCAGCTTGGCTGACCACAACATCTGGAAGGAGTCCACCCTCCTCCTCGTTCTCCGCCCGTGTAGGCCAGGAGAAAGTAGGATGATGCACATCATTGTCAAGACTCTGTACGGGAAGACCCTCACCCTTGAGGTTGAGAGCTCGTATACCATCGAGAATGTAAAGATGAAGTTCTACGAGCAGGAAGGCACTCCCCCTATGCAGCAGCGCATCATCTTTGCTGGCAAGCAGCTGCAGGACGACCGCACCCTTGCGGACTACAACATTCAGACAGAATCTACCGTTGTTATGGTGAAACGCCTTTGTGGTTGCTGAGCTTCATGGCCTGCCATTCAACAACCAGTTTTATTTTGCTGGAGCCTTCTTTCCAGTAGTGGTACTTTATCAGTAAAGTAGTATGGAGTATCATTGTAGTACTGTACGTTAGCACATAATGTATGCTCAGGTATTGTTCCTTCACAGTTGAAGTATAGTGTGGTTTCAGTAAAACTACGTATTGTTATTGCTCCGGTATTGTTCCTTCATAGTAGAAGTGTGGTGTGTTTCCAGTAAAACTACATACTCCTACAGTCCTACTATCATTTATTAGCATGTTAATGTGTTGCTAGTTCTTTTTATGCCAATACTTTTTGGTGGCCTAAAAAATAAGTTGCCCATCCCTAGCTTAAAAGATAAAACGCCCCCAAAATATGTTGACACTTCTAAATTAGTTATCACATAACTATTTTAGATGCCCCAACGAATGAGAGAGATGGCTTACGAGAGAAGTTGAGGAGGGGGTATCTTATTTTTCAAGCCTTCAAAAAACTGGCCCTATCCATTTATCAAGAGGAACTACTATTAAGGAACTGGAAGCTAACCAAAGGGGTAAAACTGCACAATCGTTTTTGAGAATCTTTTTTCGTAGTGCAAAATCTTGCGTCTTTTCCTCCTATCCTCATCACAGGAAAGGAGAACAGCCAACACCCTCCATAAGAAAAAAAAACATGAAGGGCTCCCTCACTATTTGCGGTCCCGTGAGAAAAACAAAGAGCAGCACCCAGACCCCATGAGCTAGGGTTGGCTCTCTGGGCGGTGCGGCCCCTTCAGCCAGCCAGCCATCCATGGCGTGCTGCCCTTTCGCCGCTGCCATCTCTCCATACCCAGCCATCCCAACGCTGCCCCTCTGTTCACTGCTTCGAGCTTCCGCCCTCTGTGCAATGCATAGAGCTGCCGTCGCCCCCCTTCCAAGGTACTCCACTCATCCCCTCTCTCCTCTCTCCATCCCTCCTACCACAACCCTCATACCCCATCAATCCTTCCTGTTCCGTCTCACTTCTCTGTCCATGCACTTATTTTCTTCTGTTTTTTGTGATTCAATGATTATGAGCCATAGATTGGATATTGTCTACATAGCTATCTTGCACATGAACAACCTAATTGATCCGCATATGTATAGTGTGGATTGTATGGCTTCCTTCTGGTTTCGATACTTGTAAATTATACTCCGATTTATATATGTTATATATTATGGATTTGACTTGGACCTGCATTACACATGTGTTGGTACAATCGTATAGCTGCTTATTTGATCAAACAAACACATTAGCACACTTACCTTCATTTCCTGTGCCTCCCAAAGGTATACCATAATAACAAATGTTATTATTCATTATATTCTTATGTGGGACGCTAACTTGGTTTTCATTTTTTTAGGAAAAAACTATCTTGTGGACTCTGGATATCGAAACCGGACGGGATATCTTGCTCCTTTAAAGGGGAGTACATAGTATCTACTAGAATTCCATCTGGCCTTCCAAGTTTCTCACGTCGCACGTAGAAGCATATCATCATTGCTTGCATCGCATTGCACAACTTCATTCATGATAGCAAGTTGAGTGACATTTTTTTTTGATAAATGTGATGTCGATGTTGAGTAGGTACCTCTAGTAGTACTACAATGGGGAGTGACACCAACACAAGTGGATGCCGTTGAAGAGGAGGAGAACGAATATACAATAAAACTATTCATAGTAGAATAGCTGATGCTTGTCTTGCGATAGCAACATAGGTTAGGTGTGTTGATGTAGGTCATCATCAAGTGAACTATATGTGTTCTCTATGGTCCATGCCTTTTTGTAATATTATTATGGGGTCAATATCTATTTATACGTAATATGCAACACCAAAGTAAATTTGTTGAATTGCGTATGTGTTTTGCATCATCTACGTAGTCATAGTTTTTCTTTGCAAAATGGTAGTTCGATTTGGCTATCAATATACTCCCTCCGCTCCATAATGTAGTCGGTATAGATATTTTGGAAAGCCAAACTTTGCAAAACTTGACCAAGTTTGTAGAGAAAACTACCTATATCTACAATACCAAATATATAAAATATGAAACTACATCTTATGATGAGTCTAACAATATATATTTGGCATTCGTGATGCGAATGTTTTTATCCACAAACTTAGTCAAAGTTTGTAATATTTGACTTTCCAAAAAAGATATATGCACTAGAGAGTTGCTATACGTGCGACAGAAATCCATACGATTTTTGTACGACCAGACTCATCTGGTGGTGTGGGCCCAAACCTCGGGAAATGTGCATGTGTCTTCTTGTATGGAAATCATACAAAATGTGATCGTACGCAAGGCAGTTTCGTATGCACTACATTATAGAATAGAGGGAGTATAGAGTACTACTTTACGGTCAATTAGCATATAAAAATATTCACTCATGGCCCATGGGCATTACAGACAATTCACAACAAAATCTACAATTTCACAGTTCTGTCGACCAAACAGCTATAGCTTTTCCACACCTGAAAGTTCACAACAACTTTCTCACAGCTCACAACAACTTTTCCATAATCTGCAGCTTAACTAAACACAATGTAAGAGTCATTGTTTATATTTTTACCAATTTACTGAGAATACTGTATGTATGCAGCTTGACCGACAAATAGCCTCATTTCCACACTTTATAGTGTGAATACATTTGGAGCTTTAAAGAATAGATTTAAGATCTTGATTCAAAAGTCATTCTACACTTTTCCCACTAGGTTAGAGCATCTCCAGCCGCGCCCCCAACAGGCCCCCCAAGGCCATTTTTAAGCGCCGGCGCTGAAAAAACGGCCCAGCCGCGCACACAGGAGCCCAATTTTCACCGGTTAGGGCCGAAACTGGCGCCGGCGGACCCAGGCCGAAACCGGCGCGCTGGGGGGCGCCCCGGGGTGCAGGGGCAATCATTTTTGGCGTGAAAGAACGCCGGGCCCGCTGAGTCAGCGACCCCGTGCCTCGTCGTCCTCATCGCCTCGGTTTCCCGCGGGGAATCAATGCCAAGGATGTCGCCGATCAGCCTTCCATTGATTCCTCACGGGCGGCGCGGTGAGGCGATGCGCCCCATCCCGCCCCGCGTACACACGGCGCCGCTGCCCCGACTACTATATAAGCCGCCCCTACCTCGCCGGTGGACGCACCCCGCCCGCAGCCCCCCTTTCTCCCCGTGCACGCACATTCGCCCGCGACGAACTTTCTTTCCCTCTCCCCGTGCACGCACAGACTATGGGCGAAAGGTTCCCTGGCGATGGGGCGACGGGCAATGGATTCGGCCGCCGCTCTCTGCACGAGTGGGAAGCCCATCTCCTCCACGAAGCGAACTACCCGGCGCCTCCCGACATGCGCGCCCCAGGGCGGTGGAGGCTCAGCGCCGGGGGCGTCTCCGTCCCCCCGCTGCCCGATGTCGAGCACCCCCACTACTTCCAGGCCGAGGTCGACCGTGTGCAGGCGTCTCTGTCCGAGGAGGAGCGAGCCGTCCCGGAGTACAACACCGGCAACCACGAGGCGTGGGCGACGTACTTCAAACGCCGGCAGGCGAAGCGACTGGCCTCCATCAACAATGCGCCACCGGTGAGGGGGCGCAACAACAGCGACGACCGCCGCCTGTGCTGGTGCGCCCCCGGCTGCACGCTGCACACCGTCCTCGAGTACCTCGAGGGCTTCAACGATCCGCCGCTGACGTACCCGGTCACGCCGGTCCCCCGCCGGAGTTCCGGTCCATGGCTGCCGAGGAGGATGTTGGGCGGGCTTCCTCCTCCTCCCGCTCCTCCTCCCACTCCTCCGGGTCGCCGACGCTCTTTAGCGTTAAGGCCGAGCCCGTGGAAACACCGCTCGGCCGGCGCAACTGCGGCGTCGTCATCAACGAGGGCGGCGGCGGTTCCTCGGGTCTAGCCCGATGCCTCATCGGGCCGAAGACGGAGCCGGGCTTGGCCCCGTGAAGAGCGAGCATGAAGACGAAGCCACCATTAAGTGGGCGCGAGAGGACTGGGCACAGATGGAGATGGAGCGCCAGCGCTGCGCCCTGAATGAGATCGCTGCTCGGCACCGTGGCCGCGACGAGGGAGGCGTCGTCGTTCTCGACGACAGTGACGACGAGGTGCCGTCGCCGGCCAAACAAGTCCGCCATGGGGACCCCGGGCAGAGTCCAGCAGTGATGGTCGCGTGAAGGAGGAGAAGTAGGACGACGATGGTGGTGACTTCGGCGTGTTCAGCGCGTTCTTCGGCCTGTAGGCACGGCCGTTTTTTTCCTTCTTTTTAGTAGACTTATTATTATGATTCTATATGTAAAAAACTATGAACGGCCTAAATATCGCCGGATGTATGCCGTGTTCGCTGAAATTTTCCCAATTATGCTTTTTTTAATTTAAAAAAGAGCGTCTGGGGCCGACCTAGGGGCGGCAGCTGGGAAGCCGATCGTCCCCACACCGAAAATATCACCGGTTCGCCCCCAAGTGGTGCTTTTTTCTAGCCCCTTGGGGGGCGAACGGCTGGAGATGCTCTTAGCCTTGTTTTTGCATGTTGCATCCTAAAATGGGGTTGTGATGAGCTTGTGCTGGAGAAGGAATATGTGACCTCTGATGATGTTGAAACCTCCGACCATGGTGTGGAGGCATTTGACAGTGAAGCTTGGAAGAGCAAAAGGTTGTAGTAGGCTGAGGCAATGTGGACAAACAGAGGCAACACAAGATCTGAAGAAGAAGAAGCAGCAACAACATAGGAAGAAAGCAACAACAGAGACGAGAATGAACTTTTGCCTAGTTGGGCGCCGATGAACTTTCCCCTATGACTGCAATTTATTTGTAAGTAGAGTGAACAACAGTTTATTTGCTAGCGAGGACTGAAATGATGTTTCGAACTGCATATGCTAGTGTCAAGCGTGGAATTCGCCACTAGTGAGAAGGAGTGATCACAACATATGTGGTGAACAATCGAGCATCAACCAGCCCAACGCAGGCCACCAAATGCCAGGGAAAATTGACCCCTGATGCAGGTAGCCTACATGCAGGCAGCCAAACTACATGCATAACATAATTTTAGCCATTATTTAGTCAGTTGACCCAACCGAGTCACAAATACAAAGACCTAAAAAACGATGCAACCTATCAAACACATGCATAGCGTATGCACACTCGCCCACTTCTTTCATAATTGCATTAGATATGTGACAATCTAGTATATATGATAAGCAATAGAATTACATCAAAATACCTACTTGAAAGTGCTTGTCGCCGCTGCCGCCCTCACATGAACAATGCCTACTTTTATGCAGAAGTGCTTGTCGCCGCTGCCGCCCTCACATGAACAATGCCTACTTTTGCTATGTTATAAAAAGTGTCACGTCCAATTGTGTTTAATGAAATATGTCAAACTTTCCATGATTTTGGTCCAGTTTAAATAAAAATCGACCAATCCGCATGAAATTTGTCATGCTTGTTAAGTCACGTTCAAAATGTGTTTACGTCAAAAAAAAGGTGTTGGATGACTGGCTCCGTAGCAGTCTACGTGCGTTCAGAGGTCAAAAGTCCAGTCTTCATGTGGGCTAGGGCGGGTGGGGCTGGGGCTGCGGCCTGTCAGCTGGGTTTGTTGACCGTGGGGCGGCGTCGTCAGTGTCTCTGCAGTTGGCTTCCTTCCTCCACACACCTCTCCTCTCCTTTTTTTTTTGGGTTTTATATAGAAGAGAAAACCCTCTCCTCTCTCTATCTCTCTGCTTCGATCGCTCTCCTCCTCCGCCACCGCCGCCGCAGCGCCGCCCGGCCCATCTTCCTCCTCTCGGTAAGCTCTAACCCGCCTGACCTAACTCCTCCCCCTGCGCTTTCAACGGCCTCGATCCACCTGCCCGTGTTTCCTCAAAAACAGCCCTGCTGCTTTGGGTGTGATGCTTGTGTTCCTCACGGTAGTATTGTAGTTGGTGCACCACTATTAGATTTCCACCTCTCGGATCCAACGCCGTGCAATTGTTCCCATATGGATTGGGTGAATTCTAGCATCTCTAGATCCTACTATCAGTGTCAGGTACTATCCTCAAGGAATTTGTTGCTAATCTCATACTTATCATCTTATATGTTAGATCTTATAGGATTATAAGTGTCCATCATTTCTTCTCGTGGAAGAAACTCTTCATCTATAGATCGATGTCCTCACACCACAGAATCTACTAAGTTAGACACTTCATATTTCTGAATTTTCGTTTTGTTTATATATGCATAAATAAAACAATAATAATAACAAGATAAACAGTGAAGATAGTCCAAAATTGTTTTATGTGTTGGTCAGCCTTTGTGACTAGATTTTTCTTGTTGCTTATACGACCTACCTTGCAAGTGTTGACGTTTCTGTGTAAATAAAAGCTGGACTAAAGCATCTCTGCATGCTGTTAACTCTTTTTAGAAACAGTTGAGGAGTCCCCTATGGTATTTTTCTATTTTATATAAGTGAAATAAAGTGACATAGTTAATTACCAAGGTCAAAGGGCCCAACTGATGCGAAGTAGTCAACCAAGCAGAAAGTTGAGCTTGAAGGTGGGGCTTAACCCTATGACCAATTTCTCTCTGATTTCCGATGAAGATTGGTGCCTTGTAGGGTAGCAACTCGTGCTCGATCTAGCTTGCTAGCTTATGTAACGGTGAGTCTTGTTGCCTGATTTGGCATTTGCCTCCTTGCTGTTGGTTCTGTTCGAAAGTGTTAGTAAGTTAATTGAGAAATTTATGTTTACTTCCAACGTGCCGCACCTGCATCACGATGAAAAATTAAATCTTCCATTAGCAATTAATTGGCATATCAATTACTGATTGTCACAGAGATGCCTGCGGAAAACCCTTTACTAACATGAAAATCAAATCCTTGACAGCCAGCCTGCCAGAATGCCCCCGAAGAAGCGTCTGCACTTGTCGTCCGCTGGTCCCAACCAGGAAGACCACGTCGAGGAAGCAGCTCCCGGTGTCTCTACCTCTGGAAGAGAAGGTACGTTTTGCCGACTCCTGCTCACAATGTGCACGATGCGTGCGCAACAAATTCTACTGTGCGGGTCGTTGAGTGGCTTGCGTGTTTGATGAGCTTGCAGATTCCGAGGAAGAGGACGAAGTTAGCTACAGTAGCAGCGGCGGCGGGGACAACAAAGATAACGATGGCAGCCATTCATCGCAGATTGACGGTGCCGACATGGACGAGTAAGTGAACTGTGAAAACCTCTTTTCCCACCTTCCCACTCCTTCCCCACTCCTTCTATTTCGTCTTCTCTACCTTCCGTCGTGATTTTCTGTCGTCGTCTCGGCTCACATCCCCGTATGGTAGTTCGGTTTGGTGGGTTCATACCGGGGTTCCTCTTGGGAGGAGCTTGGCCTGTTCGTCATGGTTCCAGGCTCTTTGCTTCTAGCCCTCCTGGATCATAATGGTCTTACCTTGCTTAGACGCCCTTGTGACCTCCCTGACCAGCCTTCCAGCAGTGCATATGGTGTTATGCTGTCAAATGGTTCTGTGGAGATGGGAGGCTCTCATGGAACAAAGCATTCAAGATCATCTAGCCCATGTAAGCTCTTCCCGTTGGGTTATCAGTTTCGTAACAGGTACCGCATTTCGGCATTTGTCTGTTTAGGGAACCTTTTCGTGTTTCCTAAGTACGTTGGAAGTGTCTGCTAATTTCTCGGTCATGAATTGCCTTGTCTTCTCTTCTTGCTTGCATTTTTTTTGTTTATACACCCTAAATATTGTTGATACACCCTAGATATTGTCTAACAATGGGTGTTTTTTGGTTTGCTAGCCCATCCAAAGTGCACATCTTTATCAAGAATCCCGCCGGCAGGAAAATCTGTCTCAGGGGGGTCCACTTGTCAGACACCCTTTACACCATCAAGGCAAAGATCCAGGAGCGCTACCGCCTCGTCTTTGATGGGGTGCAGCTGGAAGACAGCCATACAATGGCGGATTATGGCATCCAGCATGATTCCACGCCTGACCTCCAAGAAAAGATGCAAATCTTTGTGACGGAGACGCTAGAAGGCAGGACCATCACTCTAGAGGTCGACAACCTAGACACCATTGACAATGTGAAGGCCAAGATTGAAGATATTGAGGGCTTCCCCAAGGTCCAGCAGTGCCTCATCTTTGCCAACAAGCAGCTGGATGATGAGAAGCGCACTTTGGCTGACCACAACATTGGGAAAGGGTCCACTCTTCTCCTCATCCTCCTCCCGTGCAGGCCAACTGTTGTGATGAAAATATTCGTGAAGATGCTGCGAGGGAACGTTATCTCCCTTGAGGTTGGGCGCTCGGACACTGTTGGCAGTGTGAAGGTGAAGCTCTACGAGCTGGACGGCATGCCCCCTAGACAGCAGCGCCTCATCTTTGCTGGCAAGCAGCTGGAGGACCACCGCACCCTGGCCGACTACAACATTCATATGGAGTGTACCATTCAACTGGTGGGACGTCTTTGTGGTTGTTGAGATTCATGGGCTGCCATCGGACAAGTTTATGTTTGCTGCAGTTGAATTTCCACTAGTGGTATATTATCATCATTCTAGTACCTTAGTAGTGGTTTGTTATCAGTAGAATTATCATCCTGGTACTTCTTAGTAGTGGTGTGTTATCAGTAGAACTATCATCCCTGCCTTGGTCTGTCTTGGCATACGTAAGTTGATTGAGAAATACAGTCTCAATGCAGTTTTGCCGACTCGTTTCTTTCCTTAAAACATACTCCCAACGCTTGGCCCGACCGGCACTTGCATTTAAACATGGACATCCTTCATGCACCTCTGGTCCCGTTCCTCCTTCATGCACCTCTGACGGAACGACGGCGGGGTCTACCTCGTTGTTTAGAGCCTCTCGATGGAGCAGAAGGTCGACTTGGTCGGCCGCTGGCCTGTCGTGCTTGACGGATAGAGGCGGCGTCCGACGAGAACCATCGTCTGCGCCTGCGCCGGTGTATGTTGGCTTCGCCATGGAGCAGGCGCACTTTAACGCCATCATGGCGGTGGCGGAGGAGCAACCGACACCATCGGTGTAAGCGTTCCAGATGTCGCAGGAGGACGAATGCTACAAAATCGACCTCCTCGCGCATCACCGGTTGGTAGAGGGGCAATTCTATGGCGAGCAAGCATGCGAGGCGGCCATGGCGGCCTTGTTCACGAAGGACCTGAACTTATCAACCAGGAGCCGTTCTTTGAGTCCGCACGGCTCGCGCCGACCGGCATGCGTGGTGGCCTCACACCCTCAGCACAGAGGACCGCACTGACTAAGATGCGATCACGGTGGAGATGTACGCGGAGGGGGCAGAGGCGAATACAGACACGAACATGACCGCGTATGTCAGCAGCTCCGTGTCATTCATGCTGCCCCCAACGATCACGAGGCCGACTCGTCCACGTCGACTGTGGACCTCACCTCCACCGGCGACGTCAACAGCCAGGCGGCCGACTCCGGTGAGGAAGAGATGGACATAGTAGACGGGTGTGGGCATGTTCGTGTCCCATGTCTTGCCCTTCCTCGCCGGACGTGGGGAAGACAAGTTCATGGAACACGGATGTCTCGACGGCCGGTGAGAAACTTTTGCTATGTTAAAAAATGTCACATCCGCTTTTGTTTAGTGAATTATGTCAAACTTTTCATGATTTTGATCCAGTTTAAATGAAAATAGTCCAATCCACATGAAATTTGTCGTGTTTGTTTAAGTCACGCTCAAAATGGTGCGGACTGTCTTGGATCTTGGATGGCTGGCTCACGTCGCTGTGTTGTTGCCGGCGGGGCGGGGCTGCGGCCTGTCAGCTGGGTTCGTGGACGTGGGGACGTGTCGTCAGTGTCTCTGCAATTGGCTTCCTTCCCTCGCACACCTCTCCTCTCCATTCTTTTTTTCCTTATAAAAAAGAAAACCCTCTCTCTCTCTCTCTCTCTCTCTCTCTCTCTCTCTCTCTTCGACCGCTCTCCTTCCTCCGCCACAGCCGCCGCAGCGCCAGCCGCACAGCGGACTTGATATTCCGCCTCTCGGTAAGCCCTAATATGCTCCCTCTCCCTTTCATCTTCTTCATCTGCGCCGTGAAATTTTGAATCCTCCTCCTTCCCATCAAGGCAAAGATCCAGGAGCGGTACCGCCTCCTCTTGGACGGGGTGCAGCTGGAAGACAACCGTACATTGGCGGATTACGGCATCCAACATGATTCCACGCTTGACCTCCAAGAAAAGATGCAAATATTCGTGACAGAGACGCTAGAAGGCAGGACCATCACTCTCGAGGTCCATAGCCTAGACACCATTAACAACATGAAGGCCAAGATCGAAGACATTGAGGGATTCCCCAAGGTCCAGCAGTGCCTTATCTTTGCCAACAAACAGCTGGAGGATGGCATGCTCACCTTGGCTGACCTCAACATTTGTAAAGGGTCCACTCTTCTCCTCATCCTCCACCCTTGTAGTCCAGCTGTTCCTTTGTTAATCTACGTGAAGATGCCGGAAGTGGAGATCCTCTTCCTTAAGGTTGGGAGCTCAGATACTGTCGACATTGTCAAGGTGAAGATCTACGAGAAGAACGGTGTTCCCCTAGAAAGCAGCGCCTCATCTTTGCTGGCAAGCAGCTGGAGGATCACCGCACCCTGGCCGACTACAACATTCAAAAGGAGTCTACCTTTCATCTGGTGGGGCGTCTTTGTGGTTGTTGAGATTCATGGCTTGCCATCGAACAGCAAGTTCATGTTTGCTGCAGTCGGTTTTCCAATAGTGCTGAATTATCATCATTCCAGTACCTTAGTAGTGGTGTGTTATCACTAGAATTATCATCCTAGTACGTGATGTGTTGAGTAGTTATCTATCGAGAAAAGAAGCTACTTTTAAGAGTCCCTGCCTTGGTCTGTCCTGGTACAAGTAAGTTGACTGAGAAATACTGTCCGCATGCACTTTCGCCGATTCGTTTCTTTCCTTTCCGCATACTCCTATATACTCTTCATTTGAATAGATTTTCCTTGTCGATGCAATCCTGGTGGCATGTGGATTAGACCGAGGAAGCTCTGACGCGTTGCTGATGATAATAGCGGCTAGATGCTCCGAGATGACGACGACGGCATCAGGTTGCTATGGCGGCTCAGGGGAATGGCTATATGCCTGAGAAAGAAGTATAGGAGGAGCACGGGGATAGGCGTGGTTACTGTTGTATTGTATTTTAGGATAAGGTTAGGTTGGCCTATTGGTGTTCATGTATTACATGACAAAAGATTGTAGCTCTATACTGTATACTATAATGGAACTTTGCAACGTACCAGCGAGCATCCAAGCAAACGATCGATTGATCAGACGTGGAGGCCCTAGTGCAACGGTGCACTCGGATGACCGTTGAGCTGTTTGTCCGAGTCTTCGTCAATGGCCGCGTCCGTTCCTATTCGGCGCGTAGGTCGCTGTGTAGGAACCTAGCTAGCGCATGCCCTCCGATCCTGTTGCCATCATGTACTTTGTAAAAAAACTCTCCTCTCCTATTTTTTCCTTTTCTTGTTTCCTATAAATATGAAACATATCGGTTTAAACTAAGGGTATACGAGTGTAAAAATATTACTCATCAATTATCTTCCAACTGGTCAATACACCTGTGTTGGGGAACGTAGTATTTGAAAAAATTTCCTACGATCACGCAAGATCTATCTAGGAGAAGCATAGCAAAGAGCGGGGAGAGTCTGTCCACGTACCTTCGTAGACCGAAAGCGGAAGCATTAGGTAACGTGGTTGATTTAGTCGAACGTCTTCGTGATCCAACCGATCAAGTATCGAACGCGCGGCACCTCCGCGATCTGCAAACGTTCAGCTCGGTGACGTCCCACGAACTCTAGATCTAGTTGAGGCCGAGGGAGAGTTTCGTCAGCACGATGGCGTGGTGACGGTGATGATGAAGTTACCGACCCATGGCTTCGCCTAAGCACTACGACAATATGACCGAGGTGGAAATCTGTGAAGGGGGGCACCACACACTGCTAAGAAATCAACTTGTGTGTTCTAGGGTGCCCCCCTGCCCCCGTATATAAAGGAGCAAGGGGGAGGCCGGCCGGCCCTATAGGGCGCGCCCAAGGGGGGCAATCCTACTCCTAGTAGGAGTTGGATTCCCCACTTTCCTAGTCCTACTAGGAGAAGAAGGAAGGAGAGGGGAAAGAGAAGGAAGGAGGGGGCGCCGCCCCTCCCCCTTGTCCAATTCGGACTAGGCCCATGGGGGGCGCGCGGCCAGCCCTTGTCTGCCCCTCTCTCTCCCCTAGGCCCAATAAGGCCCATTACTTATCCGGTGGTTCTGATAACCCTTTCGGCACTGATATTTATCCGGTGACCCCCCGAACTCATCCGGTGTCCGAATAACATCGTCCAATATATCATTCTTTATGTCTCGACCATTTTGAGACTTCTTGTCAGGTCCGTGATCACATCCGGGAGTCCGAACTAGCTTCGGTACATCAAATCACATAACTTATAATACATATCGTCATCGAACGTTAAGCGTGCGGACCCTACGGGTTCGAGAACTATGTAGACATGACTGAGACTCATCTCCGGTCAATAACCAATAGCGGAACCTAGATGCTCATATTGGTTCCTACATATTCTATGAAGATCTTTATCGGTCAAACCGCACAACAACATACGTTGTTCCCTTTGTCATCGGTATGTTACTTGCCCGAGATTCGATCGTCGGTATCATCATACCTAGTTCAATCTCGTTACTGGCAAGTCTCTTTACACGTTCTGTAATGCATCATCCCGCAACTAACTCATTAGTTGCAATGCTTGCAAGGCTTATAGTGATGTGCATTACCGAGAGGGCCCAGAGATACCTCTCCGACAATCGGAGTGACAAATCCTAATCTCGAAATACGCCAACCCAACAAGTACCTTTGGAGACACCTGTAGAGCACCTTTATAATCACCCAGTTGCGTTGTGACGTTTGGTAGCACACAAAGTGTTCCTCCGGTAAATGGGAGTTGCATAATCTCATAGTCATAGGAACATGTATAAGTCATGAAGAAAGCAGTAGCAGAATACTAAATGATCGTGTGCTAAGCTAATGGAATGGGTCAAGTCAATGACATAATTCTCCTAATGATGTGATCCCTTTAATCAAATGACAACACATGTCAATGGCTAGGAAACATAACCATCTTTGATCAACGAGCTAGTCAAGTAGAGACATACTAGTGACACTCTGTTTGTCTATGTATTCACACAAGTATTATGTTTCCGGTTAATACAATTCTAGCATGAATAATAAACATTTATCATGAAAATAAGGAAATAAATAATAACTTTATTATTGCCTCCAGGGCATATTTCCTTCAGTCTCCCACTTGCACTAGAGTCAATAATCTAGTTCACATTGCCTGTGATTTTACACCAATAGTTCACATCACCATGTGACTAACACCCATAGTTCACATCGTCATGTGACCAACACCCAAAGGGTTTACTAGAGTCAATAATGTAGTTCACATCGCTATGTGATTAACACCCAAAGAGTACTAAGGTGTGATCATGTTTTTCTTGTGAGAGAAGTTTAGTCAACGGGTCTGCCACATTCAGATCCGTATGTATTTTGCAAATTTCTGTGTCAACAATGCTCTGCACGGAGCTACTCTCGCTAATTGCTCCCACTTTCAATATGTATCCAGATTGAGACTTAGAGTCAACTGGATCAGTGTCAAAACTTGCATCGACGTAACCCTTTACGATGAACCTTTTGTTACCTCCATAATCGAGAAACATATCCTTATTCCACTAAGGATAATTTTGCCCGCTGTCCACTGATCTACTCCTAGATCACTATTGTACTCCCTTGCTAAACTCAGTGTAGGGTATACATAGATCGGGTACACAGCATGGCATACTTTATAGAACCTATGGCTGAGGCATAGGGAATGACTTTCATTCTCTTTCTATCTTCTGCTGTGGTCGGGCTTTGAGTCTTACTCAATTTCACACCTTGTAACACAAGCAAGAACTCTTTCTTTGACTGTTCCATTTTGAACTACTTCGTAATCTTGTCAAGGTATGTACTCATAGAAAAAACTTATCAAGCGTCTTGATCTATCTCTATAGATCTTGATGCTCAATATGTAAGCATCTTCACCGAGGTCTTTCTTTGAAAAAACTTCTTTCAAATACTCCTTTATGCTTTCCAGAAAATTCTATATTATTTCCGATCAACAATATGTCATTCACATATATTTATCAGAAATGTTGTAGTGCTCCCACTCACTTTCTTGTAAATAGAGGCTTCACCGCAAGTCTGTATGAAACTATATGCTTTGATCAACTCATCAAAGCGTATATTCCAACTCTGAGATGCTTGCACCAGTCCATAGATGGATCGTTGGAGCTTGCACATTTTGTTAGTACCTTTAGGATTAACAAAACCTTCTGGTTGCATCATATACAACTCTTCTTTAATAAATCCATTAAGGAATGCAGTTTTGTTTATCCATTTGCTAGATTTCATAAAATGCGGCAATTGCTAACATGATTCGGACAGACTTAAGCTTCGCTACGAGTGAGAAAAAACTCATCGAAGTCAACACCTTGAACTTTGTCAAAAACCTTTTTTGACAAGTCTAGCTTTGTAGATAGTAATACTACCATCAGTGTCCGTCTTCCTCTTGAATATCCATTTATTCTGTATGGTTTGCCGATCATTGGGAAAGTCAACCAAAGTCCACACTTTGTTCTCATACATGGATCCCATCTCAGATTTCATGGCTTCAAGCCATTTTGCGGAATCTGGGCTCATCATCGCTTCCTCATAGTTCGTAGATACGTCATGGTCAAGTAACATAACCTCCAGAATAGGATTACCGTACCACTCTGGTGCGGATCTCACTCTGGTAGACCTACGAGGTTCAGCAGTAACTTGATCTGAAGTTTCATGATCATCATCATTAACTTCCTCACTAATTGGTGTAGGAGTCACAGGAACAGATTTCTGTGATGAACTACTTTCCAATTCGGGAGCAGGTACAATTACCTCATCAAGTTCTACTTTCCTCCCACTCACTTCTTTCGAGAGAAACTCCTTCTCTAGAAAGGATCCATTCTTAGCAACGAATGTCTTGCCTTCGGATCTGTGATAGAAGGTGTACCCAACTGTCTACTTTGGGTATCCTATGAAGACACATTTCTCCGATTTGGGTTTGAGCTTATCAGGATGAAACTTTTTCACATAAGCATCGCAACCCCCAACTTAAAGAAACAACAACTTTGGTTTCTTGCCAAACCACAATTCATATGGTGTTGTCTCAACAGATTTAGATGGTGCCCTATTTAACGTGAATGCAGCTGTCTCTAATGCATAACCCCAAAACGATAGTGGTAGATCGGTGAGAGACATCATAGATCGCACCATATCTAATAAAGCACGGTTACGATGTTCGGACACACCATTACGCAGTGGTGTTCCAGGTGGCTTGAGTTCCGATACTATTCCGCATTGTTTCAAATGAAGACCAAACTCGTAATTCAAATATTCTCCTCCACGATCAGATCGTAGAAACTTTATTTTCTTGTTACGATGATTTTCCACTTCACTCTGAAATTCTTTGAACTTTTCAAATGTTTTAGATTTATGTTTCATTAAGTAGATATACCCATATCTGCTCAAATCATCTGTGAAAGTGAGAAAATAACGATACCCGCCACGAGCCCAACACTCATCGGATTGCATACATCAATATGTATTATTTCCAATAAGTCAGTTGCTCGCTCCATTGTTCCGAAGAACGGAGTCTTAGTCATCTTGCCCATAAGGCATGGTTCGCAAGCATCAAGTGATTCATAATCAAGTGATTCCAAAATCCCATCAGTATGGAGTTTCTTCATGCGCTTTACACCAATATGACCTAAACGGCAGTGCCACAAAAAAGTTGCACTATCATTATTAACTTCGCATCTTTTGGCTTCAATATTATGAATATGTGCATTACTACGATCGAGATCCAACAAACCATTTTCATTGGGTGTATGACCATAAAAGGTTTTATTCATGTAAACAGAACAACAATTATTCTCTAACTTAAATAAATAACCTATTGCAATAAACATGATCAAATCATATTCATGCTCAACGCAAACACCAAATAACACTTATTTAGGTTCAACACTAATCCCGAAAGTATAGGGAGTGCGCGATGATGATCATATCAATCTTGAAACTACTTCCAACACACATCGTCACCTCACCCTCAACTAGTCTCTGTTTATTCTGTAACTCCTGTTTTGAGTTACTAATTTTTAGCAACCGAACAAGTATCAAATACCCATGGGCTACTATAAACACTAGTAAGATACACATCAATAACCTGTATATCAAATATACCCTTTTTTCACTTTGCCATCCTACTTATCCGCCAAGTATCTAGGGAAGTTCCACTTCCAGTGACCATTTCCTTTGCAGTAGAAGCACTCAGTTTCAGGCTTGGGTCTAGCTTTGGGCTTCTTCACGGGAGCAGCAACTTGCTTGCCGTTCTTTTTGAAGTTCCCCTTCTTCCCTTTGCCCTTCTCTTGAAACTAGTGGTCTTGTCAACCATCAACACTTGATGCATTTCTTGATTTCTACCTTCGTCGATTTCAGCATCACGAAGAGCTTGGGAATCGTTTCCGTTATCCCTTGCATACTATAGTTCATCACGAAGTTCTACTAACTTGGTGGTGGTGACTAAATAATTCTGTCAATCACTATCTTATCTGGAAGATTAACTCCCAGTTGATTCAAGCGATTGTAGTACCCAGACAATCTGAGCACATGCTCACTGCTTGAGCTATTCTCCTCCATCTTTTAGCTATAGAACTTGTTGGAGACTTCATATCTCTCAACTCGGGTATTTGCTTGAAATATTAACTTCAACTCCTGGAACATCTCATATGGTCCATGACGTTCAAAACGTCTTTGAAGTCCCGATTCTAAGCCGTTAAGCATGGTGCACTAAACTATCAAGTAGTCATCATATTGAGCTACACTAGTAGAAAAAGGGTCAAACGTGAAGCACATTAGTGCCGGTTTGTATTTGAGCCGGCACTAATGTATACATTAGTGCCGGTTCTAACGGCTAGCCGGGCCGCTTTCATTAGTACCGGTTCGTGGCGAACCTTTAGCACCGGTTCGTGCCACGAACCGGTACTAATGAGAGTGGTGGCAGGATGTTGTCAGAATGGGGCCCCTCCAGCCCCTTTAGTACCGGTTCGTGCCATGAACCGGTACTAAAGGTCGCCCTATATAAACCCTTCGTCCACCAGCACTCTGTTCTTCCCCCTTTCCCCTCTCCCTCTCCTCTGTTCTTCCCTTCTTCCTCTCGAGTTCATCACAAAATTTGCCCAAAATTTGTCAAGATTTGAAGGCCCTCATCCATTCAAATGATCACAAAGGTTAGCAACTTTGTCCTTTCATCTCTCATTGCTAGATTAGCTCTTGCATTGGTTTATATAGTGATTAATTTGTGAGTTTAGTAATTTGGGAGGATATATATATATATGTGCTAGTATTTGATTTATATGCAATTTGAGGTCAAAAATAACACTTAGTTTGCATATGTAGGTGCGGTTTACTTAGTGCCTTCTAAATCTCCATCGTAGCCACTGTCGATCGCCCGCACCGTCCCGTCGCAGGCACCACCTTGTGGTGAGCCTCTTGTTCATGAAATTTTATATAAAAATTGATGTTTGTGTGATTTGGATATATAGGTACTCTTATAATTATCTTACCCGTACGTTGTTTGTTAATCATATAGTGCCATGGTTTTGATATCCGTCCCCGTCGGCCCTAGTCCTTGTTATGATTCGGATGTGGTATGTATATTCTCTTTTAAAACTAGTAGCATTTCGTGTTTATGACAAATTATGCCCATCAAGTTGATGTCACGACCGGTTTTCCAATAAAAATGTTTATTGAGAAACCAATCTTTTGAGTCCAGTATGAGAAAAATCCCCCTTACCGGTAGACAAATTCTTGATACAATAAGCCAGTAGCATAGAATATATTACAGGGTCGAGCTACGGTTGCTCAACCAAATTATTACAAGCACGCCAATAATTATACATAATGGCGGACATGACACAGTGGTGTGGAGGCATACTACTGACTCGAGGATAGGGTGGTGGTGGAAAAACACAGCGGGGAGTGAGATACATGACTCTAAAAGTGGCATCTCATCGAGCGTCGAGGTGAGGCTCGATGAATTTATTTGGTAGCGGAAGCGGATATCATACAGTGACCAAATCCAGGGTCGCACGAGGCTGACTGGGATTCCTCTAGGAGTCGGACTCGCTATCAAATTCTTCATCCATGAGATCGCCTTCGTCAGCATCTGGCCAAATCAACAAGCCAGGTGAGTACTTTGAAAATACTCGCAAGACAGTTCGGACGTAAGATATAACAAATGCATGCATGGATGCGTCATGATTAATTTTAACAGTGGCACATTAATTTGTAAAAACAAGACAGGTAAAAAGGGGGTCGGCGGTAGTCCGCTCGAAAACCCAACAAAATAACTGTAAACCCAATCGGGTGTCTGAAGCGACACCTCGATAGGAAGATAAATGAATAAAGCACGCCGCAGTGGGGCGTCTAGGCGACACCACATAAAGGGCTTTAAAAGAAATGCCATAGTCGGGCGTCTGGGCGACGCCACATACAGGGCTTTAAAAGAAATGCCACAGTCGGGCGTCTGAGCGACGCCACATAAAGGGCTTTAAAAGAAATGCCGCAGTCGGGCGTCTGAGCGACGCCACATAAAGGGCTTGAAAAGAATTGCCACAGTCGGACGTCTGAGCGACATCGCAGAAAGGGCTTTCATTGAAAATAAAATATAACAACGCCACAGTCGGACGTCTGAGCGACGTCACAGAAAGGGCTTTTACTGAAAGTAAATAATAACAATACCACAGTCGGACGTCTGAGCGACATCACAGAAAGGGCTTTTATTCACAAGTAAATAATACCCATAATAAATATTCAATCCATGAAAATAAACAGGTTAGCCCATCCACAGGAATAATCATTTAACCGGACTTAGCACTCATGTGATTCACCGGAGTCTCTGTCATCAAAACTGGCACTTGTCAGGATAAGATAATACTGAACTTGGACATGGAATAGATGATCCAAGGAATATATGACTCTGCAGAGTTTGTACAAAAAATTTCCCACAGCCAACGGATTTCCGTAGTCACGAAGGACTAGTTCCGTTTACGGTATTTCGGAAGAAAACACAGCTAACCAGTACACACCCATCCTACCTCTCGATGCTAGGAATCACCCTAGACATCATCCAAGAAAAACTTTTGAGACGGGGAGATCACAATCTCGAATAGCATGGGATCAAATTTATATACGTGCGCTCTAAGGGGTGCCCCCCTCTCGGTCCCGACCGGAAACACCCATGCCCCCTGACCGGATGACTGGCTTTAATCCAGGGCCATGGAACCATCACCACAGCCTCTCCTTTTTGGTGTGTACCAGGAAAGCGGTTTGCAACTTACTAAGCCATATTCCTTGCGGAAAACATGTGGTAGTACAGGGAAGGAAGAATGGAAGGAACTGGACTGATACGGGTTGACACTGAAGTCATATAGCCTGGCATAAGACTGGCATGCTACAACACTACCATCTTACCCATCCTCATGCCAACACATGGCCATGCATACTCACATCCATCCACTTATGGATTTTCGAAACTCACTTGCCTCATCGTTGCATGTAACATGACATTTATCGGTATACTCCTCAACATTCCATGAAACTACTTAATGCAAACATGCCAAAACAATCATCATATCAAAAGTTCAAACATGCTTGCTTGGTTCAGAGCAGTCGGAGCCTAGCTCGGTGAAGTTTGCGGTCCCGTCACCTCCTTCGGTATCTATGGCATAAAGAAAATATACGCGTTATCGTGAATATCGTGAGGTGCACAAAAATTTCTCCAAATATTTTTCAAATAAATCTGATAAAAAACTAGACAAAATTTTAAGGAAAACAGAAAAAGAATCAATCAAAAATACTTTTCTGTTAAAAAGTTATAAGGGTTTTAGTCCAGGGACTCATCTGTAATGAAACAGAAAGTTCCCAGGGGCTAGCTTACAAAAACAGAAAACGACTCGAATAAGAATGCGCCGGCCCAGCGGGAAAACGCATTTGGCAGAAGACGTTTTCAGAAAACGTTTCGCTAAGAAAGTACAGAGAGGCTGACAGGAGGGTCCCGCCCGTCAGGTTTGAATATTCAAACGGGGCGGCAGAGTTCGACGGTGCCGGAGAGTCGCGGTGGTCACCGGCGGCGATCCACGGCGAGGCAGGGAGATCGGAGAGTACCTCCGTGTTCAGGGCGCCATTCCGCGTCGGTTGGTGGTGGTGGTGGTCGCCGGCGAGTACCACGTCGACGGCGAGCCTTGCTCCGACGGACGGCGGTTCGGGTGGTCGAGGGCCTCGTCGGAGAGAGCTGCGAAGGCCAAATTGACGCTGGGGTTAGCTTACTGGGTGCTAGAGGAGGCTATAGACGAGATTTGGGCGCCGGGGACGGCCTCACCGGAGCGAGTCGAGCTGGTGGCCGAGGCGGATCGGGGCGGCCGGAGTTGGGGGAGGAGACCTCCTCGAGGTCCTCCTGGTGGCTTGGCAGGGTCCTGGAGAGGTGCAGTGAAGGTGTGTGCCCGAGGGCGAGCTCGGGGCCCCTTTTTATAGGTGATCCGAGGCGGTGGCCGTGAACGGGGATCTCCGGCGAAGGTTACGGCGGCGCAGAGCTTGGTCGGGGAGTTTAGGGAGTTTGGCGTTAGCGTGGAGGTCCACCGGTTCCATTTAGGTGCTAACCAAGCTTGGATTAGGGTGCTTTGGGCGAGCTCGACGGAACGGGGCGGCGCGGGCCCGTCGGCGGCAGGGAGCACGTTCCGTGCTTGCCGGGCCACGGCGACGGTGCCACGGGCGTGCGCTGGCATGGCAGGGACACGCGGAGAGCCAGGGGACGTTGGGCGGCGCCGGGTGGCGTGGCGAGCAGGCTCGGGCCCTCGCTGGCCGCCATGGGAGGCGCAGCCACCGCAGAAGCGTCCAACGCCGGCGAGGCTCGTCGCCACTGATACCTGTGCCCATCCAAGGGGGCGTGCGGTGCTCTGGCCAGGGAGGAGAGGCCGTGCGCAACACGCCAGGGGCACTGGTGATGGATGAATAGTCACTGACGAAAAACGACACCGACTGAATTCTGAAAATCTGAATTTTTCTGAAAGTCTACGGAAACAGGGCCGGCCAAGTGTTCGACGAAATGATTTTGGCATCTAGGGACTTTTCCTTGAGCTGAAACTTGGTGGGGTGGCCTCTCATTGCACCAGGAGGCTGCCTGAATTTTGGTGGAATATTTGGAGAAGTGTAAATATGAATTTCACCAAATTTGTCAAATCTGGTCCAAACTTGCAGTGAGTGAAATTTGAAATTTTTGAAAATAAGAAGAGTGGATCAAGATGGTTCTAGGTTGTGGGTACTAAGGACTATCCAGGGGAGTTGGTTTGGGATAAAAACTCAAAGGCAATGTGGTACTTGCTTTGAAAATCACTTAAGCTCAAAATAAATTGGCAGAAATGATTTGAGAGATAAAATAATTGAAATAAAATCCAAAACTTGTTTGGACTTGTTGAGCCAGAGAATTTAGATTGTTCAAAGGTGGAGGGAGGGATTTTGAGAAGATTTACTATAGGAGACATGGTAAAACCATGGGTGGTTTTCAAGATAAGAAAACCCTCAAAATTCACAGAGTTCTTTTCATAAGAAAAAGAATAATTTCCAAAAATATATTTTGAGAGGGGAACCATCAGAGAAAGAGTTTTAAATGATCAAACACCATAGTTTGAAGAAGATACAAAAATAAAAATCCTTGCCAAAGAAGTTTTTAAGAGGAAGGTTTTCTGGAAAATTTTAAATGGCCTCTTTTCAAAAACCACAAAGTTTTTGCTGAAAACCAAATAAAAATTTTGGAGTGTCACAACACCTACCCCCTTAGGAAAAATCTCGTCCCCGAGATTTCAGCTGATCCTTAAATAAGTGTGGATGCTCTGTCCGAAGGAAATCCTCCCTTTCCCAGGTTGCTTCACTTTCGGTGTGGTTGCTCCACTGAACTTTGAAAAACTTGATGGTTTTCTGTCGGGTTCTCCTTTCAGACTCCTCTAATATTTTTACTGGACGTTCCCGATAGGTGAGGTCTGGTTGCACGTCAATGTTCTCATGGGATACTTGCTTCTCTGGTTTGCTTACGCACTTCCTTAATTGCGAAACGTGGAACACGTCGTGGACATCGGATAATTATTCGGGTAAGTCTAGCTGGTAGGCTACGGTGCCTCTTCGTGCCACTATGCAGAATGGTCCAATGAATCTTGGTGCTAACTTCCCCTTAATCTTAAACCGTTGCAGTCCCCTCATAGGTGATACTCGTAGGTACACAAATTCACCGGGTTCAAAATTGATCCCATGATGTTTCTGATCGTAATAACTCTTCTGTCGGCTTTGAGCGGTCTTGAGTTGGTCCCTGATTGGCTTGACTTTTTCCTCGGCTTCTTTGAGCATGTCTGGGCCAAAGATACGGCTGTCTCCGGTCTCTGACCAATTTAGCGGGGTACGACATCTCCGTCCGTACAGAGCTTCAAATGGTGCCATTTGCAGGCTGGCCTGGTAACTGTTGTTGTATGCGAACTCGGCATATGGCAGGCTTTCTTCCCAACTGGTTCCGTAGCTGAGTACACATGCTCTCAGCATGTCTTCTAAAATTTGGTTTACGCGTTAAGTCTGTCCATCAGTCTGGGGATGGTAGGCAGTACTGAAGGCCAGTTGAGTTCCCAGAGCCTGTTGTAAATGATCCCAGAATCTCGACACGAACTAAGTGCCTTTGTCGGATATTATAGTCTTCGGGACTCCATGCAGACAAACTATACGGGAGAGATAAATCCTGGCAAGCCTCTGAGTGTTGTAGGTTGTCTTCACTGGAATGAAATGTGCCACCTTGGTTAATCTATCGGTGATGACCCATATGGCATCATTCCCGTGTCGTGACCGAGGTAGTCCGACAATAAAATCCATCCCTATTTCATCCCATTTCCACTCAGGTATTTTGTTTGGTTGCAGTATTCCGGCTGGTTTTTGATGCTCAACTTTTATGCGTTGACAAGAATCGCAACATGCAATGAATGTGGCTATGTCCCTCTTCATACCGTGCCACCAAAATCTTTCCTGAATATCCTTATACATTTTGGTTCCTCCAGGGTGGATCGAATATGGGGTGGTGTGTGCTTCAGCTAGAATTTTCTGTTTGAGGTCCTCTATGTTTGGCACGCAGAGTCTGTCTCCGTACCGTAATATTCCATCATCGCCCATGACGAACTCCGAGTCCTTGCCCATACTCACCTTTCTTTTAATTCCTTCAATGCTGGGGTGACCAGGCTGAGCTTCTTTAATTCTTTCCACAAGGTCGGGCTTTATTTCCAAGTTTGATATGGTGCCTTCCGCGATCATTAACAAGTTGAGTTTGGCAAATTCTTGTTGGAATTCAGGTCTCAAGCTTTGCAGACTGTTTTCGTCGGAGCTGGGGTTCCGACTAAGAGCATCGGCCACTACATTTGCCTTTCCTGGATGATAGTGGATACCAACATCATAATCCTTTACCAATTCTAACCAGCGTCGTTGCCGTAAGTTTAATTCTGGCTGTGTGAAAATATATCTCAGACTTTTATGGTCCGTGTATATTTCACATCAATTTCCAAGTAAGAAATGCCTCCAGTCCTTAAGTGCATGAATGACTGCTGCCATTTCTAAGTCATGAGTGGGATAATTTTCCTCATGCTTGCGGAGTTGCCTTGAAGCGTATGCGACAACCTTGCCTTCTTGCATCAACACGCACCCGAGGCCTTTTCGGGATGCGTCACAATACACTTCAAAATTCTTGTGTATGTCTGGCACAATTAATACCGGTGCTGTCGTTAATTTCCGTTTTAGCTCTTGGAAACTTTTCTCGCAGGCTTCTGTCCATTCAAACTTCTTGTCCTTCTTGAGTAACTGCGTCATTGGCTTGGCTAGGGTGGAGAATCCTTCAATAAATCTGCGGTAATATCCTGCCATTCCCAAGAAACTTCGTATGTCCGTTACGCTGGCTGGTGACTTCCAGCCAAGTATGGCCCTGACTTTCTCCGGGTCCACTGCAATACCGTCTTGGGTCAGCACGTGGCCTAGAAAGCCTACTTGTCTTAGCCAAAATTCGCACTTGCTGAACTTGGCATACAATTGATGTTTCCTGAGTTCTCCTAGCACAATCCTAAGATGTTCCGCGTGCTCTTCTGGTGTCTTGGAGTATATCAGAATATCGTCGATAAATACCACAACGAATTTGTCCATAAACTTCATAAATACTTTGTTCATGAGGTGAACAAAATATGCGGGGGCGTTCGTTAATCCAAAAGGCATTACTGTGAACTCATACAATCCATATCTGGAGGTGAAGGCTGTTTTGGGGATATCTTCTGTTCGCACTTTTAATTGATGGTATCCTGACCTTAAGTCAATCTTTGAGAATACCATGGCCTGAGCGAGCTGATCAAATAAATCGTTTATCCGTGGCATCGGGTATTTGTTCTTGACTGTGACCATGTTAAGTGCTCGGTAGTCTATGCACAATCTCAGTGTTCCATCCTTCTTTTTGGCAAATAAAATTGGTGATCCCCAAGGTGAGGAGCTGGCTCGAATGTATCCCTTGTCCAGTAATTCCTTTATTTGTTTCTTCAACTCAATCAACTCGGATGGTGCCATTCTGTATGGTTTCTTGTATATGGGGGTGGTTCCTGGTGCTAGCTCAATGCTGAATTCTATTTCTCGGTCTGGTGGCATGCCTGGTAGTTCTTCGGGAAATACGTCTGGAAATTCACATACTACTGGAACCTTGTTTAACTCAGAAACGTCCACCTTATTCAATCTCGGCTGCCGGGGTATTTTTCTTTCTTTGGCTGATACCTTTATTGTCTTCCCGTGGTGGTGTGTGAGAATTACGGTCCGGTTGAAACAGTCAATAAAACCTTTGTTGGCGGTTAACCAGTCCATCCCTAGGATGACATCCAGTCCTTTATTTTCCAACATGATAAGATTGGCGTGAAATTCCAATCCTTCGAATGCAATAACCACATTTTGGCAGTAACTCTGAGTAACTTGCCGAAATCCAGGGGACTTGATGATCATGGATTTTTCCAGAGGAAGCATCGAAAAATTATTTTGCAAAGCAAAACTTTTCGAAATGAATGAGTGAGAAGCTCCAGAATCAAACAAAACCATTGCCAGTATTGTGTTGACAGGAAACGTACCGAGTACGATATCCGGAGCGTTTTGTGCTTCTTCTTTGGTCACGTGGTTTAGATGACCCTTCCTGTGGTTGTTGTTGGGGTTGAAATTGTTGCACTTGGGCGCTGAATTATTTCCACCATTGTTTGGCTTCGGGGTCGAGTTCCTTGGCTTGGGGCACTGTTTGGCATAGTGCCCTTCTTCTCCACAAGCGTAGCAAGTAACGCCTGGGCGATATGTGAACTCTTTGTCCCTTGCATGGAAATTCTTGGTTGGGCGTGAGATGTTTGTCGTAGGTTTGTGTGTCCCACCTTTCTGAAAATCTGTCTTGCTTCGGTGGTTGCGCGCAAGAGTAGTCTGGTCTCTTTTTCGCTTGCGTAAATCCTCCAAGCTACGTCTCTCATTTTCCAGAGTAATGGCTTTGTCCACTAGTGTCTTAAAATCTGGAAAAGTGTGCACGACCAGTTGGCATTTAAGCGCGGGCGCCAGACCGTGAAGGAATTTCTCCATCTTCTTGCTTTCAGTCATACGTTCTTCATTGGCGTAGCGAGATAATAGAGTAAATTGACCGTTGTATTCTGACACTGTCATGTTCCTTTGTTTGAGGTCATTGAACTCTCTCTTCTTGATTTTCATAATACTCTTGGGAATGTGTGCACCATGGAAACCTTCCTTGAAATCATCCCAGGTTATATCATTTTCGTTGGGGTGCATGTGCAGAAAATTCTCCCACCATGATGCAGCTGCTCCTGTGAGATAGTGCGGGGCATATAGTACCTTCTCGGGGTCTGAACACTTTGCAATAACTAATTTTCTCTCCATATCTCGAAGCCAATCCTCGGCCTCAAGAGGCTTGTCAGTATGAGAAAATGTTTGGGGACGTGTCTTCTGTAGCTCAGATAACTTGGAATGCTGCTGATACTGTCCATGGTGATTTCCCATGTTGATGACTTGGTTCATCATTTCCCGATGTTGTTGCTGACTCTGCTCATAAAGGCGACACATTTGTGAAAGTGCCGATTCACTGTCCTATTGGCTGGACTGTCCCTGTGTGAACTTGTTGCTGGGTTGTGTATCATAATTTTCCTCTGACGGAGTTGGCATGGAACGAGTCCAAGGACGAGACATTTTTCACTCTGGGGATATATTTTATAAAACCCATAAGAAAAGCGAAAAGAGTCGCAAAAACAATTCCATAAATGCATAAAGCTGGCAAATAAAATTAAATAACCAAGCTTACTTAAGAAAAACAAATCGATTTGCGCACGGAGAAGGGCTGCTCATTACATATCTTACACGCAGGCGGTAATTATACAATACATCACTCAGGATATGCGTACATAATCCTGACATGTTATTTAGGCTAGTGCACTCCTCCAGATCCTACATGATGCGCAAACAGGCTACTTCTCACAACCTAGGTACATATAAACATATCATACAAAGCGGTACATTGCATGGCGGCTAAGCGTACTCAGGCGGAGATGTTGACGATCTCCTTTGCCCTGCCGAGGGTGAGGCGTAGCGAGGCTGGGGACTCGACTTCCTCCTCGCTAATAGGCTCCATACGTGTAGTGTTGCGCCGAGTAGATGGAGCGGGTGCCAGGGGCGGAACAACACGAACAGGAGTGGGCGCGCAGGGTGGTGCAGTGCGCGCTGGAGTGGGCGCAATGACTTGGTTGAATTCTTCGGTAGAAGGCAGGCGACGAGTAGGTGCATAAGATGCTGAGGACGAGACAAAAGTCATTGGCGGTGCGGTGGGTAGGAGCTCCCTCCTGTTGGCGGCACAGCCATGGACTGAGTCCATGCGGGCAGCCACGCAGTCGTCCACCAGGTTGTCGAAGGCTGCCTCCAGGGCCCGGAGATACTCAATAAGCATCTCAAAAGCCTCGTCTCGTTCTCCTCTAGGGCAGGAGAATGCGTAGTGACAGGTGTAAGGCACATGGCATGGAAGATAACGGTAACGACGAGTCTTCATCACGGGGAGGACATCCCTGAGACGAGCTATCGCCTCGCGGGCTGCCATCTGCATAGCATGCCTCTCCGTAGGCATGGCTCTTCCCAAGAACCGGAAGCGGCGTAACTCACCACGCCCTCCCTTGAACTGCACCGCGGCCTGGTGCATGGTCAGACTGTCGTTGACTCGGTGCTGGCAGAGTGTGAAGACTGGGCGCACAGATGGCCCCATCGCGAACTGAACGATGAAGGAAAGAAGCTTGACGAACCCATCGGGCACGTTGGCGAAGGTCTGAGACTCGCAGCTGTTGTCGGCCATCTACAAAAGTAGGCAAAAATTCTGCATGGTCAGATCATAAATTTATGCTGACTGTCAGAAAATGACTACAATTGCAAGAAAATATAAATTGGCTCTATCATGCTAATAACCAATTAGCGATCGCACCTAGTGGCTTCCTACAGTCAGCCTGGCTCTGATACCAAGCTTGTCACGACCGGTTTTCCAATAAAAATGTTTATTGAGAAACCAATCTTTTGAGTCCAGTATGAGACCCCTTACCGGTAGACAAATTCTTGATACAATAAGCCAGTAGCATAGAATATATTACAGGGTCGAGCTACGGTTGCTCAACCAAATTATTACCAGCACGCCAATAATTATACATAATGGCGGACATGACACAGTGGTGTGGAGGCATACTACTGACTCGAGGATAGGGTGGTGGTGGAAAAACACAGCGGGTAGTGAGATACATGACTCTAAAACTGGCATCTCATCGAGCGTCGAGGTGAGGCTCGATGAATTTATTTGGTAGCGGAAGCAGATATAATACAGTGACCAAATCCAGGGTCGCACGAGACTGACTGGGATTCCTCTAGGCGTCGGACTCGCTATCAAATTCTTCATCCATGAGATCGCCTTCGTCAGCATCTGGCCAAATCAACAAGCCAGGTGAGTACTTTGAAAGTACTCGCAAGATAGTTCGGACGTAAGATATAACAAATGCATGCATGGATCTATCATGATTAATTTTAACAGTGGCACATTAATTCGTAAAAACAAGACAGGTAAAAAGGGGGTCGGCGGTAGTCCGCTCGAAAACCCAACAAAATAACTGTAAACCCAATCGGGTGTCTGAAGCGACACCTCGATAGGAAGATAAATGAATAAAGCACGCCGCAGTCGGGCATCTAGGCGACACCACATAAAGGGCTTTAAAAGAAATGCCACAGTCGGGCGTCTGGGCGACGCCACATACAGGGCTTTAAAAGAAATGCCACAGTCGGGCGTCTGAGCGACGCCACATAAAGGGCTTTAAAAGAAATGCCGCAGTCGGGCGTCTGAGCGTCGCCACATAAAGGGATTTAAAATAAATGCCACAGTCGGACGTCTGAGCGACATCGCAGAAAGGGCTTTCATTGAAAATAAAATATAACAATGCCACAGTCGGACGTCTGAGCGATGTCACAGAAAGGGCTTTTACTGAAAGTAAATAATAACAATACCACAGTCGGACGTCTGAGCGACATCACAGAAAGGGCTTTTATTCACAAGTAAATAATACTCATAATAAACATTCAATCCATGAAAATAAACAGGTTAGCCCATCCATAGGAATAATCATTTAACCGGACTTAGCACTCATGTGATTCACCGGAGTCTCTGTCATCAAAACTGGCACTTGTCAGGATAAGATAATACTGAACTTGGACATGGAATAGATGATCCAATGAACATATGACTCTGCAGAGTTTGTACAAAAAATTTCCTACAGCCAACGGATTTCCGTAGTCATGAAGGACTAGTTCCGTTTACGGTATTTCAGAAGAAAACACAGCTAACCAGTACACACCCATCCTACCTCTCGATGCTAGGAATCACCCTAGACATCGTCCAAGAAAAACTTTTGAGACGGGGAGATCACAATCTCGAATAGCATGGGATCAAATTTATATATGCGCGCTCTAAGGGGTGCCCCCCTCTCGGTCCCAACTGGAAACACCCATGCCCCCTGACCGGATGACTGGCTTTAATCCAGGGCCATGGAACCATCATCACAGCCTCTCCTTTTTGGTGTGTACCAGGAAAGCGGTTTGCAACTTACTAAGCCATATTCCTTGTGGAAAACATGTGGTAGTACAGGGAAGGAAGAATGGAAGGAACTGGACTGATACGGGTTGACACTGAAGTCATATAGCCTGGCATAAGACTGGCATGCTACAACACTGCCATCTTACCCATCCTCATGCCAACACATGGCCATGCATACTCACATCCATCCACTTATGGATTTTCGAAACTCACTTGCCTCATCGTTGCATGTAACATGACATTTATCGGTATACTCATCAACATTCCATGAAACTACTTAACGCAATCATGCCAAAACAATCATCATATCAAAAGTTCAAACATGCTTGCCTGGTTCAGAGCAGTCGGAGCCTAGCTCGGTGAAGTTTGCGGTCCCGTCACCTCCTTCGGTATCTATGGCATAAAGAAAATATACGCGCTATCGTGAATATCGTGAGGTGCACAAAAATTTCTCCAAATATTTTTCAAATAAATCTGATTAAAAACTGGACAAAATTTTAAGGAAAACAGAAAAAGAATCAATCAAAAATACTTTTCTGTTAAAAATCTATAAGGGTTTTAGTCCAGGGACTCATCTGTAATGAAACAGAAAGTTCCCAGGGGCTAGCTTACAAAAACAGAAAACGACTCGAATAAGAATGCACCGGCCCAGCGGGAAAACGCATTTGGCAGAAGATGTTTTCAGAAAACGTTTCGCTTAGAAAGGACAGAGAGGCTGACAGGCGGGTCCCGCCCGTCAGGTTTGAATATTCAAACGGCGCGGCAGAGTTCGACGGTGCCCGAGAGCCGCGGTGGTCGCCGGCGGCGATTCACGGCGAGGCAGGGAGATCGGAGAGTACCTCCGTGTTCAGGGCGCCATTCCGCGTCGGTTGGTGGTGGTGGTGGTCGCCGGCGAGTACCACGTCGACGGCGAGCCTTGCTCCGGCGGACGGTGGTTCGGGTGGTCGAGGGCCTCGTCGGAGAGAGCTGCGAAGGCCAAATTGACGCTAGGGTTAGCTTACTGGGTGCTAGAGGAGGCTATAGACGAGATTTGGGCGCCGGGGATGACCTCACCGGAGCGAATCGAGCTGGTGGCCGAGGAAGATCGGGGCGGCCGGAGTTGGGGGAGGAGACCTCCTCGAGGTCCTCCTGGTGGCTTGGCAGGGTCCTGGAGAGGTGCAGTGAAGGTGTGTGCCCGAGGGCGAGCTCGGGGCCCCTTTTTATAGGTGATCCGAGGCGGTGGCCGTGAACGGGGATCTCCGGCGAAGGTTACGGCGGCGCAGAGCTTGGTCGGGGAGTTTAGGGAGTTTGGCGTTAGCGTGGAGGTCCACCGGTTCCATTTAGGTGCTAACCAAGCTTGGATTAGGGTGCTTTGGGCGAGCTCGACGGAACGGGGCGGCGCGGGCCCGTCGGCGGCAGGGAGCACGTTCCGTGCTTGCCGGGCCACGGCGACGGTGCCACGGGCGTGCGCTGGCATGGCAGGGACACGCGGAGAGCCAGGGGACGTTGGGCGGCGCCGGGTGGCGTGGCGAGCAGGCTCGGGCCCTCGCTGGCCGCCACGGGAGGCGCAGCCACCGCAGAAGCTTCCAACGCCGGCGAGGCTTGTCGCCACCGACACCTGTGCCCGTCCAAGGGGGCGTGCGGTGCTCTGGCCAGGGAGGAGAGGCCGTGCGCAACGCGCCAGGGGCACTGGTGATGGATGACAAGTCACTGACGAAAAACGACATCGACTGAATTCTGAAAATCTGAATTTTTCTGAAAGTCTACGGAAACAGTGCCGGCCAAGTGTTCGACGAAATGATTTTGGCATCTAGGGATTTTTCCTTGAGCTGAAACTTGGTGGGGTGGCCTCTCATTGCACCAGGAGGCTGCCTGAATTTTGGTGGAATATTTGGAGAAGTGTAAATATGAATTTCACCAAATTTGTCAAATCTGGTCCAAACTTGCAGTGAGTGAAATTTGAAATTTTTGAAAAGAAGAAGAGTGGATCAAGATGGTTCTAGGTTGTGGGTACTAAGGACTATCCAGGGGAGTTGGTTTGGGATAAAAACTCAAAGGCAATGTGGTACTTGCTTTGAAAATCACTTAAGCTCAAAATAATTGGCAGAAATGATTTGAGAGATAAAATAATTGAAATAAAATCCAAAACTTGTTTGGACTTGTTGAGCCAGAGAATTTAGATTGTTCAAAGGTGGAGGGAGGGATTTTGAGAAGATTTACTATAGGAGACATGGTAAAACCATGGGTGGTTTTCAAGATAAGAAAAACCTCAAAATTCACAGAGTTCTTTTCATAAGAAAAAGAATAATTTCCAAAAATATATTTTGAGAGGGGAACCATCAGAGAAAGAGTTTTAAATGATCAAACACCATAGTTTGAAGAAGATACAAAAATAAAAATCCTTGCCAAAGAAGTATTTAAGAGGAAGTTTTTTTGGAAAATTTTAAATGGCCTCTTTTCAAAAACCACAAAGTTTTTGCTGAAAACCAAATAAAATTTTTGGAGTGTCACAGTTGACATAGAAATTTTTTCTAGGAGGTATGTGAACCGGAAATTCCAACCGACCCTATTGCGGAGAGGTTAAATTTAGTTGAAAGAGAAAATGAGTACTTGAAAGAAAAATTGAAAATAATTGAGGGGGAGAAGATGGAATTGGAGTTGCATGTTGCCGATGTCGTCGATGATCTCAAGATCAAGATGGAGAAAATGCGCTTGAAGATTAGAAAGATTAGAAAATATGCCATCGATAGTGAGGCTTGGTATCATTATGCTGTTGGATCCATTGTTACCTTAGTTGCGATCTTGATCGTATTTGTTGTTGCATTTAAATGCTTTAGCTAGAGAGTTATTTGTTTGTTGCATTTAAGTGTTGTATGAACTTTATGTATGAACTTGTATTAATTGTATGAACTTGTATTAATTTGGTCTATTTGGTGTTGTGTAATGAAGATGAGCCGGCAATGGATGTACGATGACCGATGCTCTCCCCAGTTCGTTGAGGGCGTGCATACTTTTCTGCTTGCGGCTGAGGCAAACAAGCGGGCGGATGGTTTTATGCCTTGTCCATGTGCTCGCTGTAAGAATGGTCACAATTACTCTACGTCAAGAACCATTCACGTCCACCTGTTTAAGTCCGGTTTCATGCCCCATTATAATGTTTGGACCAAGAACGGAGAAAGAGGGGTTATGATGGAAGACAATGAAGAAGAAGAGGACGACGACAGCTATCCTGGCCATGGGTTCCCTGAATACGATGATACAACAATGGGGGAAGAAGCTGAGCCGGCAATGCGGGGAGAAGCTGAAGAAGAGGCATCAGATGAGCCCGTTGATGATCTAGGTCGGGCCATTGCCGATGCAAAGAGAAACTGCGCAAGTGATTTGGAGAAGAAGAAGTTGCAGCGCATGTTAGAGGATCACAAAAAATTGTTGTACCCGAATTGCGTAGGTGACAAGAAAAAGCTGGGCACCACACTGGAATTGCTGCAATGGAAGGCAGAGAATGGTGTATCTGACAAGGGATTTGGAAAGTTGCTGGTAATGATAAAGGATATGCTTCCAAAGGACAACGAATTGCTCGAGAGTATGTACGAAGCAAAGAAGGCTGTCTGCCCTCTAGGGTTACAGGTGCAGAAGATACATGCATGCCCTAATGATTGCATCCTCTACCGCGGTGAGTACAAGGATTTGAACGCTTGCCCGGTATGTGGTGCATTGCGCTATAAGATCTGCCGCGATGACCCTGGTGATGTCGAGGGCCGGCGCCCCAGGAAGAAGATTCCTACCAAGGTGATGTGGTATGCTCCTATAATACCACGGTTGAAACGTTTGTTCCAAAACAAAGAGCATGCCAAGGCGATGCGATGGCACAGAGAAGACCGTAAGAAAGACGGAAAGTTGAGAGTACCCGCTGACGGGTCGCAGTGGAGAAAAATCGAAAGAAAGTATGGGAAGGAGTTTGCAGATGACGCAAGGAGCGTATGGTTTGGTCTAAGCGCAGATGGCATTAATCCTTTTGGGGAGCAGAGCAGCAACCATAGCACCTGGCCTGTGACTCTATGTTTGTATAACCTTCCTCCTTGGTTGTGCATGAAGCGGAAGTTCATTATGATGCCAGTGCTCATCCAAGGCCCTAAGCAACCCGGCAACGACATTGATGTGTACCTAAGGCCATTAGTTGAAGAACTCTTACAACTGTGGAATGGAACGGGTGTACGTGCGTGGGATGAGCACATGGGGGAAGAATTTGACCTAAAGGCGTTGCTGTTCATGACCATCAATGATTGGCCTGCTATCAGTAACCTTTCAGGACAGACAAACAAGGGATACCGCGCATGCACGCACTGTTTGGACGGTACTGACAGTATATATTTGGCTAATAAGAATGTGTACCTGGGACATCGTCGATTTCTTCCGAGCAGGCATCCCGTAAGAAAGAAAGGCAAGCATTTCAAAGGTGAGGCGGATCACTGGACGAAGCCTCGCCACTGTACTGGTGCTGATGTACATGATATGGTCAAGGATTTGAAGGTGGTCTTTGGAAAGGGTCCTGGTGGACAACCTGTTCCGAATGACGCTGACGGACGCGCACCCATGTGGAAGAAGACATCTATATTTTGGGACCTGCCCTATTGGAAAGACCTCGAGGTCCGCTCCACAATCGACGTGATGCACGTGATGAAGAATCTTTGTGTGACCCTGCTTGGCTTCTTGGGCGTGTATGGGAAGACAAAAGATACACCTGAGGCACGGGAGGACCAGCAACGTATGCACGGAAAAGATGGCATACATCAGGGTCATGCAAGCTACGCTCTTACCAAAGAAGAGAAGGAAATCTTCTTTGAATGCCTGCTTAGTATTAAGGTACCGTCTGGCTTCTCGTCAAATATAAAGGGAATAATAAACATGGCAGAGAAAAAGTTCCAGAACCTAAAGTCTCATGACTGCCACGTGATTATGACGCAACTGCTTCCGGTTGCATTGAGGGGGCTTCTACCGGAAAACGTTCGATTAGCCATTGTGAAGCTATGTGCATTTCTCAATGCAATCTCTCAGAAGGTAATCGATCCAGAAATCATACCAAGGTTACAGAATGATTTGGTGCAATGTCTTGTCAGTTTCGAGTTGGTGTTCCCACCATCCTTCTTCAACATCATGACGCACGTCCTAGTTCACCTATGCGAAGAGATTAACGTTTTGTGTCCTGTATTTCTACACAATATGTTCCCCTTTGAGAGGTTCATGGGAGTCTTAAAGAAATATGTTCATAACCGTGCTAGGCCAGAAGGAAGCATCTCCAAGGGCCGTCAAAATGAGGAGGTCATTGAGTTTTGTATTGACTTTATTCCTGACCTTAAGCCGATTGGTGTTCCTGAATCGCGGCATAAGGGCAGACTAGATGGAAAAGGCACGCTAGGAGGGGAACAAATAATATGTATGGAAGGACATTCTCTCACTGAAGCACACTACACAGTTCTACAGAATTCCGCCTTGGTGGCTCCGTATATGGATGAACACAAGAATTTGCTACGCTCCAAACACCCGGAGCGGTCTGATGACTGGATTACACGTGAACAAACCAGGAGTTTCGCCAGCTGGTTGCAAGCACGTACCATGCATGACACCTCTATTGAAGATGACCTGTACTTGCTGTCCCAGTTACCATCTTCGAATATAATGACTTTCAAAGGGTACGAGATAAATGGTAATACATTTTACACGATCGCCCAAGATAAGAAGAGCACCAACCAAAATAGTGGTGTCCGCTTTGATGCAGAAACCAAGACAGGAAAGGAAACATATTATGGTTATATACAGGACATATGGGAACTTGACTATCGACGTGGTTTGAAGGTCCCTTTGTTTCGGTGCAAATGGGTCAATATGACACGAGGCGGGGTAACGGAAGACCCGCAGTATGGAATGACAACAGTGGATCTCAACAATCTTGCGTATGCAGACGAACCATTCGTCCTAGCCAATGATGTGGCATAGGTTTTCTATGTGAAGGACATGTCTACCAAGCCAAGAAAAAGAAAAGATAAGGAAGCGAATGCATCGTACGATGAGTCAAAGCGGCACATAGTTCTTTCTGGGAAGAGAAACATCGTGGGAGTGGATGACAAGACAGACAAGTCAGAAGATTATGAAAAGTTTGATGAAATTGCTCCATTCACAGTGAATATTGACCCGAGCATCCCGTTAAATGATGAAGATTTTCCATGGCTACGACGCAAAGGGACACACGCGAAGAAAAAGTTTCACACCCAAAGATATGGGATGTGATCGGCTTAACTATCATCACTTTCTTCTGTGTTTCACACCCAGGAGGAAATCTCTGTAATAGTTAGGGTAGCTAGTTATGTGTTTTGGCATTTGAAACGCGAAGAAATTTTATGTGCAAGCAAATTCTTTCATGCATTTATTGATTTTTTTCAGCTAAATGACCCTGAAATTTAAAAGCATTTCAAATGAACTCAGAAAAGGATGAAAGTTGGCATGGTATCATAATTTCACCCACATAGCATGTGCAAAAAAGTAGAGAGGGTTACCGCAAAAACTGGATGCACTTCGTGTACAAAATGGACAATCTGTTTCGAAGTATTAGGGTTTCGGACGAAAACTCATCCGTTACAAAGGCATTTCATTTTTAAATAACTTAAGCATTACCAAATTGAATATAATGAGAAAACACACTAATATTAAACATAAGAAAAAAGAAGCATTGGAAAATGTATTTTTAAAGTTAAGTTATTCACAAACTAGTGATTCACACAAATTTCAAATAATTCAAAATTTAAACTATTCAAATTTAAAAACTACCGGCACTAACTGAAAGTTTCTAAAAACTATCAAAAATATTCACAAAGAAACTCTAAATACAGCAAAAAACAACTAAAAATAAATAAAACAAAATAAATAAAGCAGAAAAGAAAAAACTAAATGAAAAAAGCCCACCTACCGGGCCACAGCGGCCTGCATACGACTAGAAACCCAACCTGTTGTTGGGCCAGGATGCAGGCCCGCAAGCCCAATAGGCCCCACAGGGCAGAGTAGCAGAGGTAGGCCCAGAAGGCCTGCTTTAGAGAGGAGCTCGAGACAGCAGCGACGGCGGGGCTTATAAGCAGGTGTGAGCGCCCTTCGGCTAGCGAGGTGGGACTAAACTTCTGCGCCCCTCGCCTGGCAGCGCACCCCCTTTAGTACCGGGTCGTGGCACCAACCGGTACTAAAGGGGGGGCCTTTAGTACCGGTTGGAGCCAGGAACCGGTACTAAAGGGGGGTGCTTCCCCCCGCTTGGCCTGGCCAAAACAGGCCTTTAGTACCGGTTGGTGGCTCCAACCGGTACTAAAGGTGTCCCCTATATAAGAAACACTTCGAAAATTTTCAGTTTCTCATCTCCCACTTCTCTCTGCCGCCGCCCCATCCCGTCGCCGCCCCCGTCGCGCCGTCCCCGTCGACTCCGCGACGCCCCCGTCCTCGTCGCGTCGTCCCCGTCGACTCCGCGGCACCCCCGTCGCCGTCCCGGTCGCCGATCCCCTCGCTTCGCCGTCGCCGTCGCCTTTGGATCGACCTCGCCCTCGCCGTCGCCGTCGCCGTCGCCTCGACCTTGCCCGCGCGCGCTGTGAGCCCTTCCCCCGGCCCCTCTCCTCCCTCCAATCGATCGTAGCGCACACCGGCGCCGGCGCCGGCGCCGACCGTAGCGCACAGACACGCGCGCGCACACACACTACATGCACACACACACACACACTACACACACACTAGATGCGCACACACACAATTTTTCTGTTTTTAGCTTTTAGTTTTTTCTGTTTTTCTGTTTTTCATACAAAGTTTTAGATGAATTAATTAATTAGATTAGATTAATGTCAACTAGTATGTAGAAATGTTAGTTATAATATATATAATGTCAAATGTTATAGAAATGTTAGTTATATAGAAATGTTAGAAATTTTGGAAATGTTAGTTTTAGCTAGCTAGATGAATTAGATTAATTTCAAATTGTTAGACGATGATCGATGTTTTTTTAGTTTCTTCTATTTTTAGTTATAAAATTTAGAATTTGCATATATGAAATCATCACAATCCATCATTTAAAAAATGTTACTTTACTTTTGCGGCATATATTATTTTGTTGTCGACGATGCCCGGCCCGCATCCTCGCCGTCGACACGTCCGCGACGACGTCCTGCTTCAGAGGACCCATGTCCGGAACTGGGCTCCGCCGGGCTGGCACTGGGAGGTGCTACCTTCAGGGGCGCGACGCTTGGTGAGGAACCCGGCCCCGGGTCCCGTCGTCGACCCTCATCTCCTTTGGTGGCATTCGCATGGGCCACTTTCGGTGCGGAGGGAGCCGGCCCCGCCGGAGGTGGTACGTCGCCGTGTCAGGGAGGAGGACGAGCACGTCCATCGCTACATGGCTGCTATGGATGCCAGGTTCTCCAATACCTGGCAGGTTCTTTGGGGAGATCACCCGAGCTATGATCTAGTGATGGTTCCTTCTCTTTGGGTGTCCACCGCCCGCACCTCAGGAACCGCGAGTGGCCTAGATCACTCTGTAGTATTCGATCTTTATTAGCTTGCTAGCTAGCTAGCTAGTGATGTATTCAATATTATATCTATTATTCGAGATGATATATTCGAGATTATATCTATTATTCGAGACGATGTATTCGAGATTATATCTATTATTCGAGATTATACTAAATTGTTTTATATTTCTTTTGGCATAGTTAAATAAAAGCTATGGCGGACAATACCGACAGAGAGAGAGAACAGACCATGTTCGATATCATACGTGGGCCAGATGATGATCAGAATAAAGAAGATTTTGACGGCTCCGAATTTCTAAACAACACCGGAGAGGATGATATGATATTCGATCGCGACGACCGAGAAGGTGAAGTCATGAACTACGACGAAGAACATGTTGATCCTGAAACAACAAACACCGGCGAGGTATATATATTTATATAAGCAGGAATCTGGTGATCATCGCATGTTTTAAATGAGTTGAAGATATATTAACGAATCGATCTTTCTTCTTTCAGCCATCTGGATCGAGCAAATCTTCAGGCAAAAGGACGAAACGAGGCCCGAACAAAAAATTGAAGGAGGGCGTAAAGTACAATATCGAGGCATTCAAACCTAATGGCGAACCATTAGCGCCTAAGAAGATTGCGGACAAGTTCGTTCGTCAGTGCGGAGTTCTTGTGAAGGACCAACTCCCGATCTCCCTTCAAGAATGGAGAAAGCCAGCAAATCCACGTCCAGATGTTACTTTTGTCGACGAGAATCAAAAAAATCTGCTTTGGGATACTCTGATGGAACATTTCACCCTACCAGATAATTTCACAGAAGCAGACGTGCGGAAAGTCAAGGACGCTGCTTTTAGGAAGATGGCGGTTGCATTCAAGAACCACAAGAGAATGACGTGGGAGAAGTACGTCAAGGGAGGAAGGAAGACTCTAGTATTCGAGGGGATACTAGAGAATCAAAGTGCTCATTGGGACGATTTCCTGAAATTCAAGGATTCAGAATTAGCTAAGGAACGGTCGAGAATAAACAAGAAGAATGCCGAAAAAAAGGATAAGTTCCATAAGGTGGGGCCAGGTGGCTACGCGGTGGCAATGCCTAAGTGGGATAAGTCTGAGAAAGAGATGGAGGATGCAGGTGTCACTCCGGTTACTAAGAGCTGGCCCCCCAGGTGCAGGACTTGGTTCTATGCGCATGGGGGGGAGTTGGACCCGAAGACAGGCAATGTTTCGACGAAGGCATGTCTGAACGGAGCCGACGATGCGCTACTTGTTGCAATAGAAGAGGCTCGATTGGGGGTGTTCCAGCCCAATAGAGAGAACGACGAGCTTACGCGTGCCCTGGGAAATCCTGAACACCCGGGAAGAACACGAGGCAAGGGCGCTATTCCGTGGTATGAGGGGTTTTCGGACTGGAACGCCGACTACAGAACCCGTGCGAGAAAGAAGATTGCGGAGGAGAAGAAGAGGAAGATGGAGGAGGAGCAAAGGAAGCTCGACTATGAACGCCTTCAAGGCCTAGAAGCAAGTCAAGCGGAATTGGCAGCTAAATTCCAGCAGTAGTAGGAGCAGATCGACTCACTTAGCCAGTAAAGGGGGTCTCAGCAGCTGCAGCAGCTAGCGGATGATCCAGCATTGGATACCAGCGCCCCATGCATGCCGAGAAGCAGCGTGGGTTCCGCCCCGGGCGACGCAGTAGTGCTGGATAGATACCCCGTGGATGACATCACGGAGAACACTAACTGCGAGCTACACTTCAAAATGAAGAACATATCCATGAAGGTGGCGGACGCCGTTGCTTTTTCAAATTCCCCCAAGGCAACCTTCCATTGCAACCCGATTCCAGCGGGCTATGCTCGTGTCTTGGTTGATGAGGTGGTGGACCAATATTCGGGGCTAGAGCTTGACATTCCTGGAGGTGATGAGGAGCACACACTCGGTGATGAGGAGCACACACTCGGAGAAAGGATTGCATCATTTTTCGAAGGCCACCAACACCGCGTCACCTGACTCCTCGTTGAAGTCCGCCACCGAGTCGCAGACTCCCGCTCCTCCAAGTCCACCAACGCGCGAGGCCACTCCTCCTCCTCCAAGTCCGGCAAAGTGTCAAGCCACTCCTCCTCCAAGTCCGACACAGCGTCAGACGTCCACTCCTCCTCCAAGTCCGGCACAACCTCAGGCAACTCCTCCTCCAAGTCCGGCACAGCTTCAGGCCACTCCTCCTCGTCCAACTCAGCCCCGTCAGCCGTCTCCGCCGCCTCAGCAATCGCAGAAGAGACACCCCGCAGCTATGGTGCGTAGCGGTACCAGTCGAGGTCATAGTACAGGAAGTACAGGCAGAGGCAAGCGATATAAATATGGTCCAAACCTCACTACTCCTCTTCCTGTGAGGGCTTACGACAGGACCGAGGAGCAAACCAATGCCATAGTGCGGGCAGAAGTCGACGCCCATTTTGGACCGAAACCGCCACCGCCGCCAAGGGAGAAAGTGCCTGTGGAAGTAGTTGACCACTTCATTCGTATGGCTCAACCACCAGCTCCTAAGCCTGTTGACACAGACTATGAGCACCACATCAGGAAGTTACATCGACAACGTCTACAGAAGGAGGCGAGCTCGAGCTCGAGCAAACAACAAGCAACTGTCGAAAAATGCGGGAAAACCATTGCCCAGCTGGCAGAACAGGCGGCGCAATCGACCCCCCCGCTTGTTGTGCCGCCAACAACACGTGACAGTATGCGCGCCCAATATTATTGTGGCCAAACAGTTTACGTTCCCGAGGTGGGCGATGTGGTAATAACCCAGGAGCATATAATGCAGGCTGAAGAACTCAAGATCACTGTTGGACAACTCCTCGAGATCGAGGACATGCCTGTGATTACAGAGGAGGAAATAAAACAGAAATATGTCCGGGGCCAACCTTTGGTCGAGCCAGAAGATGTGAAGAAGCTCCCAACGAGAATGTATGAATTGCATCAATGGTACATGGACATTATCAAGAGATCCGATCGAGAGTCCCTCATGGTGTATGTCAAGAAGGATCATTACTACCATGAGAAAGCTGTGGCCTTTGAGTATTTTGAACTGTTTCAGTTATACAATCAAGACGCACTCGACAAATCTATCGTCAGTTGCTATTGTCTGTAAGTGATTTCTTTCTGTAATTTAAGTCTCAAGCTAGCTGTAGTGATCCTTTTGATCAATCATTACCTGTAATTATCCTCACTATATTCTTTTCTGTGGTATTATGTAGGATGAAGATGTATGAAATGAGAAAAGGTGGACGCTATGGCATTGGGTTCATTGACCCAAACACCGTTAATCAATACACATGGAAAATGAGCAAGTATTATGAAAAGCAGGTAGAGGACAGCATGCTAGAGTTCTTGAAGCGCCTCAAATACAATGAAGATATACTACTTCCTTACAACTTCAAGTGAGTCACACTTTCTTGTACTACAAATTCTCTGTTTTTGCCTACTAGCTAGCTACATGTTTTTGCTTACATATGCCCGCTTAATTAAGACATGCAAACGTGTGTGCATGCAGATTTCACTGGATCTTGTGTATCATTAAAGTTGACGCCGGAACAGTTGAAATACTGGACTCGCTACTCAAAGCAAATAGTGACTACAACATCTTGTATGGGATAGTCAACAGGTAATTTCAATCATTATTAACTATATATCTCGGCCTATTTAGTTCGTCATTTCATGATATGAACTATTTAATAACCCCTTTATTCATTTTCTTTGTCGGCGGGCAGGGCTTGGGCAAGGTTCATCAGCGTCACGGAAGGCGAATGGAAACCACAGCTTAAATGGTTTCGATCCAAGGTAAGTAATTAAGTAGTACTAGCTAGCTAGCTAGCTGCCATCTCTTTAATTATCATGCTTGATTAATTATTATCTGATCAAATTAAATTCCATTCTCATAATAAAGGCCCTGAAGCAGGCGCAGGGGACTAATCTGTGTGCATACTGCGTTTGCGAGAACATTTGCATGATGGCGTCCGAAAGAGGCAGATCTCAAAGACAGGAATGGGTACGCTTGTCAGAACACTATTCACAATTTTTACACCATTATCGATATCTAGTCACACAACTAATACACATGCATATTGATCTCCTTCTTAACAGTTCAAAGAGGTGCGGGACAAGCTCCTAGAAACGGAGCGCGTAGAAGCACTTCAAGAGGAAATAGCAGGATTTTTGCTCGACCAGGTCATAAATCCGAAGGGAGAATACTATTACCCGCTACCGCCCCCATCGAACAGGTCATGAACCACTTCCAATTGTCATCGTGCTCCGAAGGCACCAATTAGGCTAATGCCACTGGCTCCGAAGGCAACATGCATATGTAGGAGAAATTGTATATAGCTATACATGTGTGTATGTGTAAATTAATATGGTGGTTTGTGAGACATTGATGATATATATATGATTGGTTCTACTAGAAATTATATATATATATATATGCATAATGTGTACAATGTGTAGTACCGTAAAATACCAGCAAACGAAAAAGAATTAAAATGGAAAACACAAAATTAAATGAAAAAGAAATCATAAAACCAAAAATCCCTAAACATTTTAGTACCGGTTGGTGTTACCAACCGGTACTAAAGGGCTCCCGGCCTCCGGAGCTGGCTCGTGCCACGTGGTTGCCCTTTAGCACCGGTTCGTGTTGAACCGGTACTAAAGGGGGGGGCTTTAGTGCCGAAATGTTAGTGCCGGTTCCGAAACCGGCACTAAAGGGCCTTACGAACCGGTGCTATTGCCCGGTTCTGCACTAGTGCTAGCGAAACGTTCATAATGTCTGCATCTACTCCTGCAATAGGTCTGTCACCTAGCGGTGCATCAATGACATAATTTTTCTGTGCAACAATGAGGATAAACCTCAGATCACGGACCCAGTCTGCATCATTGCTACTATCATCTTTCAACTTAGTTTTCTCTAGGAACACACATAAAACATAGGGAAGCAAGAACGCGAGCTATTGATCTACAACATTATTTGCAAAGTACTATCAGGACTAAGTTCATGATAAACTAAAGTTCAATTAATCATATTACTTAAGAACTCCCACTTAGATATGTTGGGGAACGTAGTAATTTCAAAAAAATTCCTACGCACACGCAAGTGAAGGAAATATGCCCTAGAGGCAATAATAAAGATATTATTTATTTCCTTGTTTCATGATAAATGTTTATTGTTCATGCTAGAATTGTATTAACCGGAAACATAATACATGTGTCAATACATAGACAAACAGAGTGTCACTAGTATGCTCTACTTGACTAGCTCGTTAATCAAAGATGGTTATGTTTCCTAACCATAGACAAAGAGTTGTTATTTGATTAACGGGATCACATCATTAGGAGAATGATGTGATTGACTTGACCCATTCCGTTAGCTTAGCACTCGATCGTTTAGTATGTTGCTATTGCTTTCTTCATGACTTATACATGTTCCTATGACTATGAGATTATGCAACTCCCGTTTACCAGAGGAACACTTTGTGTGCTACCAAACGTCACAACGTAACTGGGTGATTATAGAGGAGCTCTACAGGTGTCTCCAAAGGTACATGTTGGGTTGGCGTATTTCGAGATTAGGATTTGTCACTCCGATTGTCGGAGAGGTATCTCTGGGCCCTCTTGGTAATGCACATCACATAAGCCTTGCAAGCATTGCAACTAATGAGTTAGTTGCGAGATGATGTATTACGGAATGAGTAAACAGACTTGCCGGTAATGAGATTGAACTAGGTATTGAGATACCGACGATCGAATCTCGGGCAAGTAACATAACGATGACAAAGGGAACAACGTATGTTGTTATGCGGTCTGACCGATAAAGATCTTCGTAGAATATGTGGGAGCCAATATGAGCATCCAGGTTCCGCTATTGGTTATTAACCGGAGACGTGTCTCTTTCATGTCTACATTGTTCTCGAACCCGTAGGGTCCGCACGCTTAAGGTTTCGATGACAGTTCTATTATGAGTTTATGAGTTTTGATGTACCGAAGGAGTTCGGAGTCCCAGATGAGATCGGGGACATGACGAGGAGTCTCGAAATGGTCGAGACGTAAAGATCAATATATTGGACGACTATATTCGGACATCAGAAAGGTTCCGAGTGATTCAGGTATTTTTCGGAGTACCGGAGAGTTACGGGAATTCGCTGGGGAGTATATGGGCCTTATTGGGCTTTAGGGGAAAAAGAGAGGAGAGGTTGGGCGCCCCCTAAGGCCTAGTCCGAATTGGACTAGGGGGAGGGGCTGCGCCCCCTCCTTCCTTCTCTTCTCCCTTCCCTTGCCTTGACTCCTACTCCTACTACTTGGAAGGGGGGGAATCCTACCCCCGATGGGAGTAGGACTCCTCCAGGGCGCGCCATAGGGGCCGGCCCTCTCCCCCCTCCTCCACTCCTTTATATACGTGGCCAAGGGGCACCCCATAGACACACAAGTTGATCCTCGTGATCGTTTTCTTAGCCGTGTGCGGTGCCCCCTTCCACCATAGTCCTCGATAATATTGTAGTGGTGCTTAGGCTGTGCCCCCTTCATGTATTAGAGCACCTTTATAATCACCCAGTTATGTTGTGATGTTTGGTAGCACACAAAGTGTTCCTCCGGTAAACTAGAGTTGCATAATCTCATAGTCATAGGAACATGTATAAGTCATGAACAAAGCAATAGCAACAAACTAAATGATCAAGTGCTATGCTAACGGAATGGGTCAAGTCAATCACATCATTCTCCTAATTATGTGATCCCGTTAATCAAATGACAACTCATGTCTATGGTTAGGAAACATAACCATCTTTGATCAACGAGCTAGTCAAGTAGAGGCATACTAGTGACATACTGTTTGTCTATGTATTCACACAAGTATTATGTTTCCGGTTAATACAATTCTAGCATGAATAATAAACATTTCTCATGATATAAGGAAATAAATAATAACTTTATTATTGCCTCTAGGGCATATTTCCTTCGGTCTCCCACTTGCACTAGAGTCAATAATCTAGTTCACATCGCCATGTGATTTAATACCAATAGTTCACATCACCATGTGATTAACACCCATAGTTCACATCGACATGTGACCAACACCCAAAGGGTTTACTAGAGTCAATAATCTAGTTCACATCGCTATGTGATTAACACCCAAAGAGTACTAAGGTGTGATCATGTTTTGCTTGAGAGAGAATTTTAGTCAACGGGTCTGCCACATTCAGATCCGTAAGTATTTTGCAAATTTCTATGTCAACAATGCTCTACATGGAGCTACTCTAGCTAATTGCTCCCACTTTCAATATGTATCGAGACTGAGATTTTGACTCATCTGGATCTGTGTCAAAATTTGCATCGACGTAACCCTTTATGACGAACCTTTTGTCACCTCCATAATCGAGAAACATATCCTTATTCCACTAAGGATAATTTTGACCAATGTCCAGTGATCTACTCCTAGATCACTATTGTACTCCCTTGCCAAACTCAGGGCAGGGTATACAATAGGTCTGGTACACAGCATGTCATACATTATAGAACCTATGGCTAAGCATAGGGAATGACTTTCATTCTCTCTCTATCTTCTTCCGTGGTCAGGTTTTGAGTCTTACTCAACTTCACACCTTGTAACACAGTCAAGAACTCCTTCTTTGACTGTTCCATTTTGAACTACTTCAAAATCTTGTCAAGGTATGTACTCATTGAAAAACTTATCAAGCATCTTGATCTATCTCTATAGATCTTGATGCTCAATATGTAAGCAGCTTCACAGAGGTCTTTCTTTGAAAAATTCCTTTCAAACATTCTTTATGCTTTGCAGAATAATTCTACATTATCTCCGATCAACAATATGTCATTCACATATACTTATCAGAAATGTTGTAGTGCTCCCACTCACTTTCTTGTAAATACAGGCTTCACCGCAAGTCTGTATAAAACTATATGCTTTGATCAACTTATCAAAGCGTATATTCCAACTCCGACATGCTTGCACCAGTCCATAGATGGATCGCTGGAGCTTGCAAATTTTGTTAGTACCTTTAGGATTGACAAAACCTTCTGGTTGCATCATATACAAATCTTCTTTAATAGACTTAGGCATAGATTGCTAACATTAAGGAATGCAGTTTTGTTTATCCATTTGCCAGATTTCATAAAACACGGCAATTGCTAACATGATTCGGACAGACTTAAGCATAGATACGAGTGAGAAACTCTCATCGTAGTCAACACCTTGGACTTGTCGAAAACCTTTTTGCGACAATTCTATCTTTGTAGATAGTAACACTACCATCAACGTCCGTCTTCCTCTTGAAGATCCATTTAATCTCAATGGCTCGCTGATCAATGGGCAAGTCAATCAAAGTCCATACTTTGTTCTCATACATGGATCTCATCTCAGATTTCATGGCCTCAAGACATTTTGCGGAAATGGGCTCATCATCGTTTCCTCATAGTTCATACGCTCGTCATGGTCAAGTAACATGTCCTCCAGAACAGGATTACCGTACCACCATGGTGCGGATCTCACTCTGGTTTACCTACGAGGTTCGGTAGCAACTTGATATGAAGTTACATGATCATCATCATTAGCCTCCTCACTAATTGGTGTAGTAGTCACAGGAACATATTTCTGTGATGAACTACTTTCCAATAAAGGAGCAGGTACAGTTACCTCATCAAATTGTACTTTCCTCCCACTCACTTCTTTCGAGAGAAACTCCTTCTCTAGAAAGGATCCATTCTCAGCAACGAATATCTTGCCTTCGGATCTGTGATAGAAGGTGTACCCAACATTTCGTTTGGGTATACTATGAAGACGCACTTCTCCGATTTGGGTTTGAGCTTATCAGGTTGAAACTTTTTCACTTAAGCATTGCAACCTCAAACTTTAAGAAACGACAACTTAGGTTTCTTGCCAAACCATAGTTCATACGGTGTCGTCTCAACGGATTTAGATGGTGCACTATTTAACGTGAATGCAGTTGTCTCTAATGCATAACCCCAAAACGATAGTGGTAGATCGGTAAGAGACATCATAGATCGCACCATATCTAATAAAGTACGGTTATGACGTTCGGACACACCATTACACTGTGGTGTTCCAGGTGGCGTGAGTAGTGAAACTATTTCACATTCTTTTAACTGAAGGCCAAACTCGTAACTCAAATATTTTACTTCTGTGATCATATTGTAGAAACTTTTATTTTTTTTACGATGATTCTCCACTTCACTCTGAAATTCTTTGAACTTTTCAAATCTTTCAGACTTGTGTTTCATCAAGTAGATATACTCATATCTGCTCAAATCATCTGTGATGATCAGAAAATAACGATACTTGATGTGAGCCTTAACACTCATCGGACCGCATACATCAGTATGTATTATTTCCAATAAATATGTTGCTCGCTCCATTGTTCCGGAGAACGGAGTCTTAGTCATCTTGCCCATGAGGCATGGTTCGCAAGCATCAACTGTTTCATAATCAAGTGATTCCAAAAATCCATCAACATGGAGTTTCTTCATGCGCTTTACACCAATATGACCTAAACGGCAGTGCCACAAGTAAGTTGCACTATCATTATTAACTTTGCATCTTTTGGTTTCAATATTATGAATATGTGTATCACTACGATCGAGATCCAATGAACCATTTTCATTGGGTGTGTAACCATATAAGGTTTTATTCATGTAAACAAAACAACAATTTATTCTCTTACTTAAATGAATAACCGTATTGCAATAAACATGATCAAATCATATTCCTGCTCAACGCAAACACCAAATAACACTTATTTAGGTTCAACACTAATCCTGAAAGTATAGGGAGTGTGCGATGATGATCATATCAATCTTGGAACCACTTCCAACACACATCGTCACTTCACCCTTAACTAGTCTCTGTTCATTCTGCAACTCACGTTTCGAGTTACTACTCTTAGCAACTGAACCAGTATCAAATACCGAGGGGTTGCTACGAACACTAGTAAAATACACATGAATAATCTGTATATCAAATATAGCATTATTCACTTTGCCATCCTTCTTATCCGCCAAATTCTTGGGGCAGTTCCGCTTCTAGTGACCAGTCCCTTTGCAGTAGAAGCACTTAGTCTTAGGCTTAGGACCAGACTTGGGCTTCTTCACTTGAGCAGCAACTTGCTTGCCGTTCTTCTTGAAGTTCCCTTTCTTTCCCTTTGCCCTTTTCTTGAAACTAGTGGTCTTGTTAATCATCAACACTTGATGCTCTTTCTTGATTTCTACCTTCATCGATTTCATCATCATGAAAAGCTCGGGAACCGTTTTCATCATCCCTTGCATACTATAGTTCATCACGAAGTTCTGCTAACTTGGTGATGGTGACTAAAGAATTCTGTCAATCACTATTTTATCTGGAAGATTAACTCCCACTTGATTCAAGCAATTGTAGTACCCAGACAATCTGAACACATGCTCACTGCTTGAGCTATTCTCCTCCATCTTTTAGCTATAGAACTTGTTGGAGACTTCATATCTCTCAACTCGGGTATTTGCTTGAAATATTAACTTCAACTCCTGGAACATCCATATGATCCATGACGTTCAAAACGTCTTTGAAGTCCTGATTCTAAGCTGTTAAGCATGGTGCACTAAACTATCAAGTAGTCATCATATTGAGCTAGCCAAACGTTCATGACGTCTGCATCTACTCCTGTAATAGGTCTGTCACCTAGCGGTGCATTAAGGACATAATTCTTCTGTGCATCAATGAGGATAAACCTCAGATCATAGATCCAAACCGCATCATTGCTACTAACATCTTTCAACTTAGTTTTCTCTAGGAACATATCAAAAATAAAACAGGGGAGCTAAACGCGAGCTATTGATCTACAACATAGATATGATAATACTACCAGGACTAAGTTCATGATAAATTTAAGTTCAATTAATCATATTACTTAAGAACTTCCACTTAGAAAGACATCCCTCTAATCTTCTAAGTGATCACGTGATCCAAATCAACTAATCCATAACCGATCATCACATGAAATGGAGTAGTTTTCAATGGTGAACATCACTATGTTGATCATATCTACTATATGATTCACGCTCGACCTTTCGGTCTCAGTGTTCCGAGGCCATATCTGCATATGCTAGGCTCGTCAAGTTTAACCTGAGTATTCTGCATGTGCAAAACTGGCTTGCACCTGTTGTAGATGGACGTAGAGCTTATCACACCCGATCATCACGTGGTGTCTGGGCACGACGAACTTTGGCAACAGTGCATACTCAGGGAGAACACTTTTATCTTGAAATTTAGTGAGAGATGATCTTACAATACTACCATCAATAAAAGCAAGATAAGATGCATAAAAGATAAAAATCACATGCAATCAAAATATGTCACATGATATGGCCATCATCATCTTGTGCCTTTGATCTCCATCTCCAAAACATCGTCATGATTTCCATCGTCACCGGCATGACATCATGATCTCCATCATCTTGATCTATATCAATGTGTCGTCACATGGTTGTCTCGCCAACAATTGCTCTTGCAACTATTGCTATCGCATAGCGATAAAGTAAAGCAATTATTTGGCGCTTGCATCTTATGCAATAGAGAGATAACCATAAGGCTTTTGCCTGTTGCCGATAACTTCAACAAAACATGATCATCTCATACAACAACTTATATCTCATCATGTCTTGATCATATCACATCACAACATGTCTTGCAAAAACAAGTTAGACGTCCTCTACTTTGTTGTTGCAAGTTTTACGTGGCTGCTACGGGCTAAGCAAGAACCGTTCTTACCTACGCATCAAAACCACAACGATAGTTTGTCAAGTTGGTGCTGTTTTAAACTTCGCAAGGACCGGGCATAGCCACACTCAGTTCAACTAAAGTTGGAGAAACTGACACCTGCCAGCCACCTGTGTGCAAAGCACGTCGGTAGAACCAGTCTCGCGTAAGCATACGCGTAATGTCGGTCCGGGCCGCTTCATCCAACAATACCGCCGAACCAAAGTGTGACATGCTGGTAAGCAGTATGACTTATATCGCCCAAAACTCACTTGTGTTCTACTCGTGCATATTACATCAACGCATAAAACCTGGCTCTGATACCACTGTTGGGGAACGTAGTAATTTCAAAAAAATTCCTACGCACACGCAAGATCATGGTGATGCATAGCAACGACAGGGGAGAGTGTTGTCCATGTACCCTCGTAGACCGAAAGCGGAAGCGTTAGCACAATGCGGTTGATGTAGTCGTACGTCTTCACGATCCGACGATCCAAGTACCGAACTCACGGCACCTCCGAGTTCAGCACACGTTCAGCTCGATGATGTCGCGCGAACTCCGATCCAGCAGAGCTTCATGGGAGAGTTCCGTCAGCACGACGACGTGGTGACGGTAATGATGTTGCTACAGACGCAGGGCTTCGCCTAAGCACCGCTATGATATGACCGAGGTGGATTCTGGTCGAGAGGGGCACCGCACACGGCTAAGAGATCAAGAGATCAATTGTTGTGTCTTTGGGGTGCCCCCTGCCCCGTATATAAAGGAGTGGAGGAGGGGGAGGGCCGGACCTCTCTATGGCGCGCCCTAGGGGAGTCCTACTCCCACCGGGGGTAGGATTTCCCCTTTCCTAGTAGAACTAGGAGCCCTTCCAAGTAGTAGGAGTGGGAGGGAAGGAAAGGGAAGGGAAAAGGAGAAGGAAGGAAGGGGGCGCCCCCTCCCTAGTACAATTCGGACCAGCCCATGGCGAGGGGAGCGGCCACCCTTTGAGGCCTTTCTCTCCTTTCCCGTATGGCCCATTAAGGCCCAATATGAATTCCCGTAACTCCCCGGTACTTCCGAAAATACCCGAATCACTCGAAACTTTTCCGATGTCCGAATATAGTTGTCCAATATATTGATCTTTACGTCTCGACCATTTCGAGACTCCTCGTCATGTCCCCGATCTCATCCGGGACTCCGAACTCCTTTGGTACATCAAAACACATAAACTCATAATATAACCGTCATCGAACTTTAAGCGTGCGGACACTACGGGTTCGAGAACTATGTAGACATGACCAAGACACGTCTCCGGTCAATAACCAATATTGGAACCTGGATGCTCGTATTGGCTCCTACATATTCTACGAAGATCATTATCGGTCAGACCGCATAACAACATACGTTATTCCCTTTGTCATCGGTATGTTACTTGCCCGAGAATCGATCGTCGGTATCTCAATACCTAGTTCAATCTCGTTACCGGCAAGTCTCTTTACTCGTTCCGTAATACATCATCCCGCAACTAACTCATTAGTTGCAATGCTTGCAAGGCTTAAGTGATGTGCATTACCGAGAGGGCCTAGAGATACCTCTCCAACAATCGGAGTGACAAATCCTAATCTTAAAATACGCTAACCCAACAAGTACCTTTGGAGACACCTGTAGAGCTCCTTTATAATCACCCAGTTACGTTGGGACGTTTGGTAGCACACAAAGTGTTCCTCCGGTAAACGAGAGTTGCATAATCTCATAGTCATAGGAACATGTATAAGTCATGAAGAAAGCATGTGATCAAGTGCTATGCTAACGGAATGGGTCAAGTCAATCACATCATTCTCCTAATTATGTGATCCTGTTAATCAAATGACAACTCATGTCTATGGTTAGGAAACATAACCATCTTTGATCAACGAGCTAGTCAAGTAGAGGCATACTAGTGACATACTGTTTGTCTATGTATTCACACATGTATTATGTTTCCGGTTAATACAATTCTAGCATGAATAATAAACATTTCTCATGATATAAGGAAATAAATAATAACTTTATTATTGCCTCTAGGGCATATTTCTTACGCACACGCAAGATCATGATGATGCATAGCAACGAGAGGGGAGAGTGTGTCCACGTACCCTCGTAGACCAAAAGCGTAAGCGTTAGCACAACGCGGTTGATGTAGCCGTATGTCTTCATGATCCGACCGATCAAGTACCGAATGTTCAGCACACGTTCAGCTCGATGACGTCCCTCGAACTCCGATCCAGCCGAGCTTTGAGGGAGAGTTCCGTCAGCACGACGGCGTGGTGACGATGATGATGTTCTACCGACGCAGGGCTTCGTCTAAGCACCGCTACGATATTATCGAGATGGATTATGGTGGACGGGGGCACCGCACACGGCTAAGAGATCAATGATCAATTGTTGTGTCTATGGGGTGCCCCTGCCCCCGTATATAAAGGAGCAAGGGAGGGAGAGGCGGCCAGCCATGAGGAGGCGCCCCAGGAGGAGTCCTACTCCCACCGGGAGTAGGACTCCCTCCTTTCCTAGTTGGAGTAGGAGAAGGGGGAAGGAGGAGGGAGAGACGATGGAAAGGGGGGCGCCGCCCCCCTCCTTGTCCAATTCATACTACAGGGGTAGGGGACGCGCAGCCTGCCCTGGCCGCCCCTCCTCTTCTCCACTAAGGCCCATGTAGGCCCATTAAACCCCCGGTGGGGGGAGGGGGGGTCCGGTAACCCCCGGTACTCCGGCAAAATCCTGATTTCACCCGATACACTTCCGATATCCAAGTATAGGCTTCCAATATATCAATCTTTATGTCTCGACCATTTCGAGACTCCTCGTCATGTCCGTGATCACATCCGGGACTCCGAACTATCTTCGGTACATCAAAACACATAAACTCATAATATAACCGTCATCAAACTTTAAGCGTGCGGACCCTACGAGTTCAAGAACTATGTAGACATGACCGAGACACGTCTCCGGTCAATAACCAATAGCGGAACCTGGATGCTCATATTGGCTCCCACATATTCTACGAAGATCTTTATCGGTCAGACCGCATAACAACATACGTTGTTCCCTTTGTCATCGGTATGTTACTTACCCGAGATTCGACCGTCGGTATCTCAATACCTAGTTCAATCTCATTACCGGCAAGTCTCTTTACTCGTTCTATAATACATCATCCCGCAACTAACTCATTAGTTGCAATGCTTGCAAGGCTTATAGTGATGTGCATTACCGAGTGGGTAGAGATACCTCTCCGACAATCGGAGTGACAAATCCTAATCTCGAAATACGCCAACCCAACAAGTACCTTCGGAGACACTTGTAGAGCACCTTTATAATCACACAGTTACATTGTGACGTTTGGTAGCACACAAAGTGTTCCTCCGGTAAACAGGAGTTGCATAATCTCATAGTCATAAGAACATGTATAAGTCATGAAGAAAGCAGTAGCAGAATACTAAACGATCGTGTGCTAAGCTAACGGAATGGGTCAAGTTAATCACATCATTCTCCTAATGATGTGATCCCATTAATCAATTGACAACTCATGTCAATGGCTAGGAAACCTAACCATCTTTGATCAACGAGCTAGTCAAGTAGAGGCATACTAGTGACACTCTGTTTGTCTATGTATTCACACAAGTATTATGTTTCCGGTTAATACAATTCTAGCATCAATAATAAACATTTATCATGAGAATAAGGAAATAAATAATAACTTTATTATTGCCTCTAGGGCATATTTCCTTCATCCTAGTCCTACTAGGAGAAGAAGGAAGGAGAGGGGAAAGAGAAGGAAGGAGAGGGCGCCGCCCCTCCCCCTAGTCCAATTCGGACTAGGCCCATGGGGGGCGCGCGGCCAGCCCTTGGCCGCCCCTCTCTCTCTCCCCTAGGCCCAATAAGGCCCATTACTTCTTTGGTGGTTCCGATAACCCTTTCGACGCTCTAATATTTATCCAGTGACCCTCGGAACTCATCCGGTGTCCGAATAACATTGTCCAATATATCATTCTTTATGTCTCAACCATTTCGAGACTCCTCGCCATGTCCGTGATCACATCTGGGACTCCGAACTACCTTCGGTACATCAAATCACATAACTCATAATACATATCGTCATCGAACGTTAAGCGTGCGGATCCTACGGGTTCGAGAACTATGTAGACATGACCGAGACTCATCTCCGGTCAATAACCAATAGTGGAACCTGGATGCTCATATTGGTTTCTACATATTCTATGCAGATCTGTATCGGTCAAACCGCACAACAACATACGTTGTTTCCTTTGTCATCGGTATGTTAGTTGCCCGAGATTCGATCGTCGGTATCATCATACCTAGTTCAATCTCGTTACCGGCAAGTCTCTTTACTCATTCCATAATGCATCATCCCATAACTAACTCATTAGTCACATTGCTTGCAAGGCTTATAGTGATGTGCATTACCGAGAGGGTCGAGAGATACCTCTCCGACAATCGGAGTAACAAATCCTAATCTCGATCTATGCCAACTCAACAAACACCATCGGAGACACCTGTAGAGCATCTTTATAATCACCCAGTTATGTTCTGACGTTTGATAGCACACTAAGTGTTCCTCCGGTATTCGGGAGTTGCGTAATCTCATAGTCATAGGAACATGTATAAATCATGAAGAAATCAATAGCAACAAACTAAACGATTATAGTGCTAAGCTAATGGATGGGTATTGTCAATCACATCATTCTCTAATGATGTGATCCCGTTCATCAAATGATAACTCATGTCTATGAATAGGAAACTTAACCGTCTTTGATTAACAGGCTAGTCAAGTAGAGGCATACTAGTGACACTCTGTTTGTCTATGTATTCACACATGTACTAAGTTTCCATTTAATACAATTCTAGCATGAATAATAAACATTTATCATGAAATAAGGAAATATAAATAACAACTTTATTATTGACTGTAGGGCATATTTCCTTCACATTTATCATGAAATAAGAAAATATAAATAATAATTTTATTATTGCCTCTAGGGCATATTTCCTTCAATCTGGGCGCACCCATTGCTGGCGTTTTACAAAAGAGCAACGCCGGCACTAACCTAAAAAAGTTGGTGTGCAAAATATACCAACGCCACCATTGTTTGAGAAATATAGTGTCGGCGTTGATTGGAAATGCCGCGCCAGCAACAAAAGTTGTGGTTAGCCATTTCTCTAATTGTACTAGCTATCCCCAGTGTCTATATAAGCTAAGGGGTTTTAGACCATATGGTAGAGAATCATTTATTTACATATGATCTCGAGGTAGATCATCATATACTTTGTACTCCATCACAATCAATACAATAGAAGAATGACGTAGGGTTTAACCTCTTCGAAAGGGTCTGAACCTAGGTAAAACATTGTGTCCGTCTTTGTCCTGTTACCATCTAGCTCGAAACTACCTACCCGAGATCCGTCAGATTCAACTCCAACACATAGTGTGAAATCATCATGAATGTACTATTTTACTCCGTCCTTGCCAAATTATATTGCATATATTTTTCCCCGAAGTAACATTTTATACATTTTGATCAAGCTTATAGAAGAAATCGTAAAATAAAAAAACAATATCATTAGATTCATAAATAATGTTCTCGCAGAAAAAGATTCGTAAATAATTTTGTTTATGAACTTTGTCAAATTTTACAAAGTTCGAGTTGAAAAAGGAAAATCTTATATGCACTAAAAAAAACACCTTTCCTGTCCTTTGCCCCTCAAAATAAAAAACTCTCATCTCCTCTCTTTTTTTTCTATAAAAAGGAAAACCCTCCTCGCCCATCTCTCCCTCTCGCTTGGACCGATCTCCTTCCTCCTCCGCCGTTGCCGCAGCAACGCCGCCCGCACACACCACCCCATCGGACTCGAGCAGAGCGGAGGGAGATCTTCCTCCTCTCGGTAAGCCCTAACCCGCTCATCTCCCTTTCATCTTCTTCGTCTGCGCCGTGAAATTTTTAATCGTCCTCCTTCCCCGACCTACCCGACGCCTACCCGCCTGACCTAGCTCCGAGTCCGATGACGAGAGAGACGGTGTTGTTGAGAGCCCTGCTGCTCTAGTGTAGGCCACAGATATGCTTCCGCCCCTCCCCTGCTCTTGCAACGGCGACCAGTGTTGTTCCCCCGTACGGTTTGCTCCAATGGCTCGACCGGTGGTGTTCCCTATCTGCTTTGGTTGCGGTGCCTGTGTTCCTGCTAATAAATTAAAGAGTCTTCTGTTCCTAGTGTGATCGTTGCACAACTGTATGATCGATGATGTGTGGCGATCTTTTCATGATTTTTTCTCCATTGAGTCTACCTCCCTTCAATTGTTCGCATATGGATTGGGTGCATTCTAGTTTTTTCATTTGTTTGCACCAAGGCTCCATAGACTGTACCGTTGTATAACAAATGTGAACGATTTCATTGTTTATGGATTCTAGCCCTCTATTAAGGCCCCTACTGTCAGTGTCAGGTAGCTAGGATTACATTGGAGGGTTGTGGGACCTCGTGGAATTTGTTGCTAACCTCATCATCTTCTCATCTTCTGCTAGATCTTAGGATTGTTCATCATTTCTTCCCGTGGAAGAAAGTCTTCATCGAGAGATTATTCGTCATATCAGATACACAAGAGTTGTTATATATGTCCTCGACATGGAACCTAATAAGCTAGATACTTTGTGTTTTTATAATTTTTTGTTTTATTTATATACATAAAAAATAGAACAATAATAACAAGATGAACAGCAAAGATAGTCCAAAATCGTTATATGACTAACATCTCTCTTGTTGCTTCTATGACCTTACCTGTTGCAAACGTTGATATTTTTGTGTAAATGAAGGCTGGGCTTAAGCATCTACACGGTGTTAATTTAGTTCGTAAGGCTGCATATTCTGTTTTTTGGTTATGATTGATGCCGGTTTTTTTTTTTTGAGAACAGGATCGATACCTTTTGTTGGGTGGCAACTCTGAAGGATGCTCTAGCTAGCTAGCTTCTGTAACAGTGAGTCTTGTTGGCTGATTTGGCATTCGCCTGTATGCTGTCTGTACCAATTCTACCCCTTCCCCTCAACCCAACATGCCACACCCATGCCTCTGATAGCTCTTAAGCTATTTATAGGTGTCTTAACTCACTTTTGTGCATTCATTGCTCTTATCCACATGATACTATATGCTTTACTTTTCATCAGCTGTCTTTGTGAATCTTTCCCCGGTACTGAAATTCAGAGCTGATTCAGTGAATCTTTGCTCGCTACTCCAATTCATAAGCTCGCACATAGATTGTTGTTCTTTTTTAGACAGTTTTTTCTGTCGTGTATGTGTCAGAGAAGTTATAGTGCTATTGATATAAAATGAAAAGTTTATATTTAGCAAGAAACAGCAGCAATATTCTCCTTTAGTGTACCACTTAGTTTCCTCAGGGTATAATACAATTTGGTGACTATACAACTATATATGCTGAGACAAATAGGGAAAGTAGAGAAAAACGGCGACGTTTGTTGCTACCCAGTGAAAAACTGCACTTGACAGGTGTGTTTACCAAATAGAAGTTCACTTGATTGATAATACCATATGTTCCATTTTATTCCCTAGGTAACTCACGGCACCTAACTAGTCTCTACAATGTATAGGACTGAGTATATTATTAATGATTGCTCAAAACTTAACTTGCTAGTCTTAGTGTGGCAGCTTGTTCTGTATACACGCAGTATTTATGCAGTACATCTCTCTTCTTGTCTGTACTGTTCTTTTATTTAAATAATGGGCTCTCTACTACCTGGAATTGTCGATGCTTTTTTGTGTACTGTTCTACAGTCTAAATATTGTCTAACAATTGGTGATGTTTGGTTTGCTAGCTCATCCGGAATCCGTATCTTTGTGAAGACCCCCACCGGCAGCACAATCTGCCTCAAGGTCCACTCATCAGACACCCTGTACACTGTCAAGGCAAAGATCCAGCAGCAGTACCGCCTCTTCTTCGATGGGGTGCAGCTAGAGGACAACTGTACATTGGCCGATTATGGCATCCAGCATGACTCTACAATTGACCTCCAGGAAAAGATGCAAATCTACATGACAGAGACGCGGGCAGGCAGGATCATCACCCTTGAGGTTGACAGCCTAGACACCATTAGTAACGTGAAGTCCAAGATCCAGGACATGGAGGGCTTTCCCAAGGGCAAGCAGTGCCTCATCTTTGCCAACAAGCAACTGGAGGACGACAAGCGCACCTTGGCTGACCACAACATCTGGAAGGAGTCCACCCTCCTCCTCGTCCTCCGCCCCTGTAGGCCAGGAGCAAGTAGGATGATGCACATCTTTGTCAAGCCTCTGAAAGGGAAGACTCTCACCCTTGAGGTTGAGAGCTCGTATACCATCGACAATGTCAAGGTGAAGATCTACGAGCAGAAAGGCACTCCCCCTATGGAGCAGCGCCTCATCTTTGGTGGCAAGCAGCTGGAGGACGGCCGCACCCTGGCGGACTACAACATTCAGAGCGAAAACACCGTTCATTTGGTGTACCGCCTTTGTGGTTGCTGAGCTGCATGGCCTGCCATTCAGTAACTAGTTTTATTTTGCTGGAGCCTTCCTTCGAGTAGTAGTGCATTGTCACTAAACTATCATTCTAGTACTGTCCGTTAGTATATATGCGCCAGTATTGTTCCTTCACAATAGAAGCGTATCATTTAGTATAGTATGTCAATGTCTCGAGTAGTTCTTTTTAGTATCTATCAAGAGTCCCTGTGTCTGTATTGTCCTCAGTTGATTGAGAATACAGTTTGTATGCAGTTTGATTGACCGACAAAAGGCCTCCTTTATTTACTCATTTCTTTCATGTCTGCATACCCAGCGCGGTTAATTTATGTATCCATGTTTTCTTCTATGTCATCACCGTGAAAAGTTGAAGTGATGAGGATCGTAACACTATGATTGTATGTTTTTTACAATGAAAAAATATTATCGCATATTGTGAACCACATGAATGTCACATGAGTAGGAATCAGGACTGCAAATAGGAGTTGAAATCAAGTTGTCCTCAATGAAAGGGGCGTGGCGCAGGAGCGGCAGAGGAGGACAAGGAGGTGTTAGTTGTATATGACCCCCTCAGCTACCATGGAGCATTGGGGGCATAGTCACGCTGGTGGGCGGGGTGGCATTGGAGATTTGGGGTGGCAGCATTGAGGGTTTGAAGGTGGATGGGTGTTTCGGCGGCCCATGACGAGGTATTTATAGGAGGGGAGGCTAGAGGGCCATGGGGTGGCCATGGCAAGTGGTACAACGCCAATGGTTAGGCCATGAATGCTCTGGTGTCAGTTTCTATAAGGATAGGTAGGGTTTAGGGATAAAGATTGTTTTGGTCAAATTTGAACAAACCGGGAATAGTTTCAGGGGTGACTCTTTGAGGTGTTAAACATTGTAGGAAGGAGTAGGACTAGACTTGCAAAAGGCCAAAAACAGTTTCTTGGAGTGAAAGGGTATTTAGAAAAATAGTCCCTCTCATCCATCTCAGGATTAACAAGTAAGAGATTATGTTCCCTCAAAATGTGACTTAGGGAGCGTTCGGGTCCTCTCCGATCCTCTTAACTCCGCTCCCGGAGCGGACCAGACTTCAGCTCACTTTAACAGAGCTGTCAAAACCGAGCTCCACCAACTCCGCGGAGTGGAGAGATTCCAAACGGGGCCTTAGGATATATATATGTTGGCAAAAGGTGTTACAGAGACAATCAGCTAAGCTAACAAGCCAGCTCTTCATAACTTCTCAGGAGTACATTTTCTCCTAACTTTTCCCCCATAGCTGAAAAGGGCAATAAGTTGTCCTCTATTTACACTTCACTATATTCAAAGGGAAGTTCGAGCACACTGTGATAAACACTTTTATATTTGTACTACTTAAGTTTGACATATCAAATGGATATGCACAGTTCTCATTAGATTGATCTAATGTAGGCCAAGTGTTCAGTACATCGGAGTTCACACCACATTTTTATTAAGATGATTATATTGTCCACGCAAAAAAAAGATGATTATATTGTGTGAATAATCACTAGTGCAGAACCGGGCAATAGCGCCGGTTCGTAAGGGCCTTTAGTGCCGGTTTGGTAACCGGCGCTAAAATGTAGGCACTAAAGCCCCCCCCCCCCCCTTTAGTACCGGTTCAACACGAACCGGTGCTAAAGGGCAACCACGTGGCACGAGCCAGCTTCGGGGGCAGGGAGCCCTTTAGTACCGGTTGGTGTCACCAACCGGTATTAAAATGTTGGGGGGGGGGGGGGGGGGGGGTTGGGTTTATGATTTCTTTTTCATTTAATTTTGTCTTTTCCATTTAATTCTTTTTCGTTTGCTGGTATTTTGCGATACTACATATTGTACACGTTATGCATATATATAAATAGAATTTCTAGTAGAACCGATCATAATATATATATATCATCGAATGTCTCACAACCACCATTAATTAATTCACACATATATACACACATGTATATATATATATATATATAATTTCTCCTAATTGGTGCCTTCGGAGCTAGTGGCATTAGCCTAGCTAATTGGTGCCTTCGGAGCACGATAATAATTGGAAGTGGTTCATGGGGCGGTAGCGGGTAATAGTATTCTCCTTTGCGATCTATGACCTGGTCGAGGAAAAAATCCCGCTATTTCCTCTTGAATTGCTTCTATGCGGTCCTGTGCTAGGAGCTTGTCCCGCACCTCTTTGAACTGTTAAGAAGGAGATCAATATGCATGTGTATTAGTTGTGTGACTAGATATCGATAATGGTGTAAAAATTGTGAATAGTGTTCTGACAATCGATATCGTACCCACTCCTGTCTTTGAGATTTGCTCCTTTCGGACGCCATCATGTGAATGTTCTCGCAAATGTAGTATGCACATAGATCATTCCCCGGCGCCTGCTTCAGGGCCTTTACGAGAATGGAATTTGATCAGATAATAATTAATCAAGCATGATAATTAAAGAGATGGCAGCTAGCTAGTACTACTTAATTACTTACCTTGGGTCGATACCATTTCAGACTTTGTTTCCATGGGCCTGGAGTGACCCTGATGAACTTTGCCCAAGCCCTGCCCGCCGACAAAGAAAATGGATAAATGGGATATTAAATAGTTGTTATCAGGAAATGACGAACTAATTAAATAAGCCGAGATATAGTTAATAATGATTGAAATTACCTGTTGACTATCCCCTTCACGATGGTGTAGTCACTTGCTTTCTTAAGTAGTGAGTCTAGTACTTCAACTGTTCCTTCATCAACTTTAATGATTAACAAGATCTAGTGAAATCTGCATGCACACATGTTTGCATGTCTTAATTAAGCGGGCATATGTAAGCAAAAACATGTAGCTATAGCTAGTAGGGAAAACAGAATTTGTAGTACAAGACAGTGTGACTCACTGGAAGTTGTAAGGAAGTAGTATATCTTCATTGTATTTGAGTTCCTTGAAGAACTATAGAATGCTTTCCTCTACACTTTTTTCGTGATAAGGATCTATTTTCCATGTGTATTCATTAATGGTATTTGGGTCAACGAACCCAATGCCATAGCATCCACCTTTTTTCATTTCATAAATCTTCATAAAAGAATATAGTGAGGATAATTACAGGTAATGATTGATCAAAATGATCACTACAGCTAGCTTGAGACTTAAATTACAGAAAGAAATCACTTACAGACAATAGCAACTGACGATAGATTTGTCGAGTGCGTCTTTATTGTATAGCTGAAATAGTTCTGAATACTCAACGGTCACAGCTTTCTCATGGTAGTAATGCTCCTTGTTGACATTCACCATGAGGGACTCTCGATTGGAAATCTTGGTAATGTCCATGTACCATTGATGCAATTCATACATTCTCGTTGGGAGCTTATTGACCTCCTCTGGCTCGACCAAAGGTTGGCCCCGGGCATATTTCCGTTTTATTTCCTTCTCTCTAGTCGGAGACATGGGCTCGATATCGAGGAGTTGTCCAACAGTGATCCCGATCGATTCAGCCTGCGCAATATGCACGTCGGTTATTACCACATCGCCTACCCCGGGAATGTTAACGGTTTTCCCACAATAATATTCGGCGCGCCTACTCTCATGTTTTGTTGGCACAACAAGCGGGGGGATTGATTGCGCCGCCTGTTCTCCCAGCTGGGGAACGGTTTTACCGCTCCTTTTGCCAGCTGATTTGCTCGATCTCAAGCTCGCCTCTTTCTGTAGACGTGCTCGATTTTACTTCCTGAGGTGGCGCTCATAGTCTGTGTCAACAGGCTTGGGAGCTGGTGGTCTAGCCATACGAATGAAGTGGTCAATCTTTTCCACAGGCACTTTCTCCCTTGACGGTAGTGGCGGTTTCGGTGCAAAATGGGCTTCCACCTCGGCCTTCGATATGGCTACGTTTTCCTCCTCGTGACTTGTCGTAAGGCCTCTGCGGAAGAGGCGCGAGGCTTGGACCATATTGAAATCGCTTGCCTCCGCCTGTACCTGCAGTACTACCTCGACTTGTACCGCTACGCACCATAGCTGAGGCGGCTCTCTTCCGTGATTGCTGAGGCGGCGAAGACGGCTGACGTGGCTGAGTTGGAGGAGGAGGAGTGGCCTGAAGCTGTGCCGGACTTAGAGGAGGAGTGGCCTGAAGCTGTGCCGGACTTGGAGGACGAGTGGCCTGACGCTTTGCCGGACTTGGAGGAGTGGCCTGAAGCTGTGCCGGACTTGGAGGAGGAGTGGCCTGACGCGTTGGTGGACTTGGAGGAGCGGGAGTTGTTGGGGAACCTAGTAATTTCAAAAAAATTCCTACGCACACGCAAGATCATGGTGATGCATAGCAACGAGAGGGTAGAGTGTGATCTACGTACCCTTGTAGACCGACAGCGGAAGCGTTAGCACAACGCAGTTGATGTAGTCGTACGTCTTCACGGCCCGACCGATCAAGCACCGAAACTACGGCACCTCCGAGTTTTAGCACACGTTCAGCTCGATGACGATCCCCGGACTCCGATCCAGCAAAGCGTCGGGGAAGAGTTCCGTCAGCATGACGGCGTGGTGACGATCTTGATGTTCTTCCGTCGCAGGGCTTCGCCTAAGCACTGCTACAATATTATCGAGGATAATGGTGGAAGGGGGCCATGCACACGGCTAAGAAAACGATCATGTGGATCAACTTGTGTGTCTAGGGGTGCCCCCTGCCCCCATATATAAAGGAGCAAGGGGAGGAGGCCGGCCGGCCCTATAGGCGCGCCAAGGAGGAGTCCTCCTCCTAGTAGGAGTAGGACTCCTACTAGGAGGGGGAAGGAAGTGGGGAGGGAGAAGGAAAGGGGGGCACCGCCCCCCCTCTCCTAGTCCAATTCGGACCAGGGGGGAGGAGGCGCGCAGCCCACCCTGGCTGCCCTTCTCTCTCTCCACTAAGGCCCATATGGCCCATTACTTCTCTCAGGGGGGTTCCGGTAACCCTCCCGTACTCCGGTTTTCTCCGAAATCACCCGAAACACTTCCGGTGTCTGAATATAGCCGTCCAATATATCAATCTTTATGTCTCGACCATTTCGAGACTCCTCGTTATGTCCGTGATCATATCCGGGACTCCGAACTAACTTCGGTACATCAAAACTCATAAACTCATAATATAACTGTCATCGAAACCTTAAGCGTGCGGACCCTACTGGTTCGAGAACAATGTAGACATGACCGAGACATGTCTCCGGTCAATAACCAATAGCGGAACCTGGATGCTCATATGGCTCCCACATATTGTACGATGATCTTTATCGGTCAGACCGCATAACAACATACGTTGTTCCCTTTGTCATCGGTATGTTACTTGCCCGAGATTTGATCGTCGGTATCTCAATACCTAGTTCAATCTCGTTACCGGCAAGTCTCTTTACTCGTTTCGTAATACATCATCTCGCAACCAACTCATTAGTTGCAATGCTTGCAAGGCTTATGTGATGTGCATTACCGAGAGGGCCCAGAGATACCGCTCCGACAATCGGAGTGACAAATCCTAATCTCGAAATACGCCAACCCAACATTTACCTTTGGAGACACCTGTAGAGCTCCTTTATAATCACCCAGTTACGTTGTGACATTTTGTAGCACACAAAGTGTTCCTCCGGCAAACGGGAGTTGCATAATCTCATAGTCATAGGAACATGTATAAGTCATGAAGAAAGCAATAGCAACATTAAACGATCGGGTGCTAAGCTAATGGAATGGGTCATGTTAATCACATCATTCTTCTAATAATGTGATCCCGTTGATCAAATGACAACACATGTCTATGGTTAGGAAACATAACCATCTTTGATTAACGAGCTAGTCAAGTAGAGGCATACTAGTGACGTTTAGTTTGTCTATGTATTCACACAAGTATTATGTTTCTGGATAATACAATTCTAGCATGAATGATAAACATTTATCATGATATAAGGAAATAAAATAATAACATTATTATTGCCTCTAGGGCATATTTCCTTCAGTCTCCCACTTGCACTACAGTCAATAATCTAGATTACACAGTAATGATTCTAACACCCATGGAGCTTTGGTGCTGATCATGTTTTGCTCGTGGAAGAGGCTTAGTCAACGGGTCTGCAACATTCAGATCCGTATGTATCTTGCAAATCACTATATCTCCCACCAGGACTAGATCCCGGATGGAATTGAAGTTTCTCTTGATGTGCTTGGTTCTCTTGTGAAATCTGGATTCCTTTGCCAAGGCAATTGCACCAGTATTGTCACAAAAGATTTTCATTGGACCCGATGCACTAGGTATGACACCTAGATCAGATATGAACTCCTTCATCCAGACTCCTTCGTTTGCTGCTTCCGAAGCAGGTATGTACTCCGCTTCACATGTAGATCCCGCCACAACGCTTTGTTTAGAACTGCACCAACTGACAGCTCCACCATTTAATGTAAACACGTATCCAGTTTGTGATTTAGAATCGTCCGGATCAGTGTCAAAGCTTGCATCAACGTAACCATTTAGGTCTTTCAGGTATATGAGAAACATATCCTTAGTCCTTTTCAGGTATTTTAGGATGTTTTGACCGCTGTCCAGTGATCCACTCCTGGATTACTTTGGTACCTCCCTGCTAGACTTATAGCAAGACACAAATCAGGTCTGGTACACAGCATTGCATACATGATAGAGCCTATGGCTGAAGCATAGGGAACATCTTTCATTTTCTCTCTATCTTCTGCATTGGTTGGGCATTGAGTCTTACTCAATTTCACACCTTGTAACACAGGCAAGAATCCTTTCTTTGCTTGATCCATTTTGAACTTCTTCAAAATTTTGTCAAGGTATGTGTTTTGTGAAAGTCCAATTAAGCGTCTTGATCTATCTCTATAGATCTTAATGCCCAATATGTAAGCAGCTTCACTGAGGTCTTTCATTGAAAAACTCTTATTCAAGTATCCCTTTATGCTATTCAGAAATTCTATATCATTTCCGATTAGTAATATGTCATCTACATATAATATCAGAAATGCTACAGAGCTCCCACTCACTTTCTTGTAAATACAGGCTTCTCCAAAAGTCTGTACAAAACCAAATGCTTTGATCACACTATCAAAGCGTTTATTCCAACTCCGAGAAGCTTGCAACAGTCCATAAATGGATCGCTGGAGCTTGAACACTTTGTTAGCTCCCTTTGGATCAACAAAACCTTCCGGTTGCATCATATACAACTCTTCTTCCAGAAATCCATTCAGGAATGCAGTTTTGACATCCATTTGCCAAATTTCATAATTATAAAATGCGGCAATTGCTAACATGATTCGGGCAGACTTAAGCATCGCTACGGGTGAGAAGGTCTCATCGTAGTCAATCCCTTGAACTTGTCGAAAACCTTTTGCGACAAGTCAAGCTTTGTAGACAGTAATATTACCGTTAGCGTCAGTCTTCTTCTTGAAGATCCATTTATTCTCAATTGCTTGCCGATCATTGGGCAAGTCAACCAAAGTCCATACTTTGTTCTCATACATGGATCCCATCTCAGATTTCATGGCTTCAAGCCATTTTGCGGAATCTGGGCTCACCATCGCTTCTTCATAGTTCGTAGGTTCATCATGATCTAGTAGCATGACTTCCAGAACAGGATTACTGTCACGACCGGTTTTCCAATAAAAATGTTTATTGAGAAACCAATCTTTTGAGTCCAGTATGAGAAAAATCCCAATTACCGGTAGACAAATTCTTGATACAATAAGCCAGTAGCATAGAATATATTACAGGGTCGAGCTACGGTTGCTCAACCAAATTATTACCAGCACGCCAATAATTATACATAATGGTGGACATGACACAGTGGTGTGGAGGCATACTACTGACTCGAGGATAGGGTGGTGGTGGAAAAACACAGCGGGGAGTGAGATACATGACTCTAAAACTGGCATCTCATCGAGCGTCAAGGTGAGGCTCGATGAATTTATTTGGCAGCGGAAGCGGATATAATACAGTGACTAAATCCAGGGTCGCACGAGACTGACTGGGATTCCTCTAGGCGTCGGACTCGCTATCAAATTCTTCATCCATGAGATCGCCTTCGTCAGCATCTGGCCAAATCAACAAGCCAGGTGAGTACTTTAAAAGTACTCGCAAGACAGTTCGGACGTAAGATATAACAAATGCATGCATGGATGCGTCATGATTAATTTTAACAGTGGCACATTAATTCATAAAAACAAGACAGGTAAAAAGGGGGTCGGCGGTAGTCCACTCGAAAACCCAACAAAATAACTGTAAACCCAATCGGGTGTCTGAAGCGACACCTCGATAGGAAGATAAATGAATAAAGCACGCCGCAGTCGGGCATCTAGGCGACACCACATAAAGGGCTTTAAAAGAAATGCCACAGTCGGGCGTCTGGGCGACGCCACATACAGGGCTTTAAAAGAAATGCCACAGTCGGGCGTCTGAGCGACGCCACATAAAGGGCTTTAAAAGAAATGCCGCAGTCGGGCGTCTGAGCGTCGCCACATAAAGGGCTTTAAAAGAAATGCCACAGTCGGGCGTCTAAGCGACGCCACATAAAGGGCTTTAAAAGAAATGCCGTAGTCAGGCGTCTGAGCGACGCCACATAAAGGGCTTTAAAAGAAATGCCACAGTCGGACTTCTGAGCGACGTCACAGAAAGGGCTTTTACTGAAAGTAAATAATAACAATACCACAGTCGGACGTCTGAGCGACATCACAGAAAGGGCTTTTATTCACAAGTAAATAATACTCATAATAAACATTCAATCCATGAAAATAAACAGGTTAGCCCATCCACAGGAATCATCATTTAACCGGACTTAGCACTCATGTGATTCACCGGAGTTTCTGTCATCAAAACTGGCACTTGTCAGGATAAGATAATACTGAACTTGGACATGGAATATATGATTCAAGGAATATATGACTCTGCAGAGTTTGTACAAAAAAATTTCCCATAGCCAACGGATTTCCGTAGTCACGAAGGACTAGTTCCGTTTACGGTATTTCGGAAGAAAACACAGCTAATCAGTACACACCCATCCTACCTCTCGATGCTAGGAATCACCCTAGACATCGTCCAAGAAAAACTTTTGAGACGGGGAGATCACAATCTCGAATAGCATGGGATCAAATTTATATACGCGCGCTCTAAGGGGTGCCCCCCTCTCGGTCCCAACCGGAAACACCCATGCCCCCTGACCGGATGACTGGCTTTAATCCAGGGCCATGGAACCATCATCACAGCCTCTCCTTTTTGGTGTGTACCAAGAAAGCGGTTTGCAACTTACTAAGCCATATTCCTTGCGGAAAACATGTGGTAGTACAGGGAAGGAAGAATGGAAGGAACTGGACTGATACAGGTTGACACTGAAGTCATATAGCCTGGCATAAGACTGGCATGCTACAACACTGCCATCTTATCCATCCTCATGCCAACACATGGCCATGCATACTCACATCCATCCACTTATGGATTTTCGAAACTCACTTGCCTCATCGTTGCATGTAACATGACATTTATCGGTATACTCATCAACATTCCATGAAACTACTTAATGCAAACATGCCAAAACAATCATCATATCAAAAGTTCAAACATGCTTGCCTGGTTCAGAGCAGTCGGAGCCTAGCTCGGTGAAGTTTGCGGTCCCGTCACCTCCTTCGGTATCTATGGCATAAAGAAAATATACGCGCTATCGTGAATATCGTGAGGTGCACAAAAATTTCT